>NC_052473.1:471580-523621 GCF_009730915.1 Dioscorea cayenensis subsp. rotundata
CATATTTCTGACCACATCCAATTGCATCTGCTTTTTAATTAATTTAATTATTCAATAAATTATGATTACACTGTCTCTCTCTCTCTTCTCTCTCTCTCTCTCACACACACACACACACACACACACATTTATTAATATTATTATATATTCCTCCTTACGATATACACACACACATATATTCTTCCTTTTTAATGATATTATTAATAGGCACCATAAGCCGGAGGTGAGAGACAATCCCATGCAACGCTCAGAAAACTAACACAAAATGGTTTGTCCTAGTACACTAATTACATAAAAATGACCGCGAAAAGGTAAAATGAAATTAAAAATAATAATTTTTTAAAAATAGATTAGCAAAGTTATAAAAACTGAAGCTAATATTTTAATTCCTTTAAATGATCATATGCGATACATATCTACAAAGACTTGTATGTCTTTTTTTTTTCCATATATAAATAATAATAAAAAAAAGCACTCAACCCATGTCTTGTTTGAATTGGATGGTGCCCGTAAGTACCATACATGTGCATCAAAGACACCAGAAACGATAATTTTTTGTAATCCGAATAAAATATACGAACGTCATTCTAACAATCTTCAGAAGTTGAAGTTATCTTGAGTATAATTTTAATAAATATTTATTTAATTCCAGGTTGTCACATTAGAAAGAAAAAAGAATGATTATTTTACACAAACAAAGCGAGAGAATTTTTATTAAATTTTCAATAATTAAAGTGACATATCAATACTTATTCAAATTTCAAAGTGAAAAGGAAACACTTCCTTACTATATAAGTTTATTTCAAGAAATTGATGAACCAAAGAGCTGACTTCTTTGGATATCTCTTTAAATTATCAATATAATCAAAAGTGAGACCAAACTGAACAGTGAAGCCGGCATCCCATTCGAAATCATCCAAAAATGCTAAGCAAAATATGCTTACATTTGAGCTCTTTCCTGTAACTAAAATTTAGTTAATTATAATGACAAATAATACACTAACAAAACTTAAATGCATTTAAATTTAGCATACTTGATTGCGCTTTGTAGATATCGAAGATGTTGGTAGTAATAGAGAACCCGAATATGTCTTCTGGCATCCTTATGGTAAATCCTGATATTATTATCATCAACACCTAAAACTGCGAAAAATAATTAATTTGTTTGTAATTAATTTTTCTCAATCAATTTCTTAATTTCTCTTAATAAAACTAACCATTTTCTGTGAGTATATCAAAGGGTTGCTTGTATTTATCCTGATATACAACAAAAGATTTCATCCCTGTGGTAGACGAAGAGCCAACCTGAAGCTGCCTGTAGTGTGATCCAACTTTATCTCAATCAAATACTATTTAATGACTGATAAATAAATTAATAAATAGATACAACATCGTAAATATATTTCATAAATAACCACTCACTAGACCAAGAGGCTCAAACGAATACCAGTCACTGCTCTCTTGGGAGAACATCAAATTAAGTCCATAAAGTTTGTAAGTAGTAACAACAAAAATAAAAAACTATTTCAGTAATGTATATATACCTGATTGATTAGTTTGAGAATCAGTTGGAGTAACTTTGTGTTAATCCATGGAATTAGCATATGGAAACTATCCTTCAAGTACGAGAATGATTGTGGGAAATCGTTTACCAAAATTTAAAGCAAGAGTCTGAAATCATCAAAGGATCATATGATTTCATTGGATTTAATTACTACACCACTTGGTATTTCTCCCCAGAGTGTTCCTCCCACTAATTCCCTTGGTTAACACAAGTTACTCAACTGATTCTCAAACTAATCAATCGGGTATATATATATTACTGGGAATAAGTTTTATTTTATTGTTACTATACAAACTTTATGGACTTAATTTTGATGTTCTCCAAAACAGTGACTGGTATTCGTTTGGGAAAGCCTCTTGGTCCTACAGTGAGTGATTTATTTATGAAATATATTTGATGTTGTATCTATTTATTAATTTATTTTATCTGATCATTAAATAGTATTTGATTGAGATAAAAGTTGGATCACACTACAGGCAGCTTCAGGTTTGGCTCTTCGTCTACCCACCAGGGGATAAGAAATCTTTTGTTGTATATCAAGGATAAATGCAACAACCCTTTTGATATATATCACAGAAAATGGTTAGTTTTTATTAAGAGAAATTAAGAAATTGATTGAGAAAAATTAATTACAAACAAATTAATTATTTTTCACTTGATTTTTAGGTGTTGATGATAATAATATCAAGGATTTACCACTTAAGGATGCCTTAGAAGACAATGTTCGGGTTCTCTATTACTACCAACATCTTCGATATCTACAAAGCGCAATCAAGTATGCTAAATTTAAATGCATTTAAGTTTTGTTAGTGTATTATTTGTCATTATAATTAACTAAATTTTTGGTTACAGGAAAGGCTCAAATGTAAAAGCATATTTTGCTTGGGCATTTTTGGATGATTTCGAATGGGATGCCGGCTTCACTGTTCGGTTTGGTCTCACTTTTTATTGATTATAATGATAATTTAAAGAGATATCCAAAGTCGGCTCTTTGTTCCATCAATTTCTTAAGAAATAAACTTATATAATAGTAAAGGAGAGTGTTCCTTTCACTTTGAAAATTTGAATAAAAGTATTGTTGATGTATCACTTTAATTATTGAAAATTTAATAAAATTCTCTCGCTTTTGTTTGTGTGAGTAAAATAATCATTCTCTTTTCTAGTGTAATAACTAATTAAATAAATATTTATTAAAATTATACTCAAAGATAACTTGCTACAAAGATTGTTAGAATGACATTCATGTATTTTTATTCGGATTACATTATCATTTTCTAGTGGCTCTTTAGATGTACACGTATCTGCAGGTGCCACCTGTGAACTCAGCCAATTCAAAACAAGACATGGGTTGAGTGGATTTTTATTTTGTTACAATATGGACAGCATACTACAAGTCTTTGTAGATATGTCGCATATGATCATTTAAGGAATTAAAAATATTAACTGATTTTTATAACTTTGCTAATCTATTTTTAAAAAAATTATTATTTTTTTAATTTCATTTTACCTTTTCATGGTCATTTTGTGCTTAATTGGTGTACTGGGACAAACCATTTTGTGTTAGTTTTCTGAGCGTTGCATGGGATTGTCTCCTCACCACTCAAGCTTATGGTGCCAATATGTATATCATTAAAAAAGGAAGAATATATATGTGTGTGTGTATATCATTAAAAAAGGAGGAATATATATGTGTGTGTGTGTGTGTGTGTGTGTGTGTGTGTGAGAGAGAGAGAGAGAGAGAGAGAGAGAGAGAGAGACAATTGTAATCATAATTTATTGAATAGTAAATTAATTAAAAAAGCAGCAGATGCGGTGGATGTGGTCAAGTAAGGATGCATGGTACGTGGTCTAGATGATCACTTCTTGAGATCTTGCGCACAAACTGATAGTAAATAGTTTATTAAGCTTGTCAAAAAATAATAATAAATTTATATTATAAATTTATTTATTTATTTATTTTAAATTTTGACGTGGTATATGAGTCTTGTAGAAGTTTAATAATATTGTTGGTAGATATATGCTTTCAATGCATGCATTATCATATTATAACATTACCCATCATTAATCACATATATTTTGACATGTTCGTTATCACATTATTCGTCATTGTTTGTTAGATAAAATCATTTATTTATTTATTTATTTATTAAATTTGTAACTTAGAAGAAACATAAATAATCAATTAAGTGTTGGTTAAATCATTTTTTTTTCTTCTACTGTCATTATCTCTCAACTCTCATGAAAATGAAAAAAAATAAAAAAATAAAAGTTATAAACTCAAACAATAAATTGATGTATATATATAAATATAAACAAATATTCATTACCTTTGAAGCCCGTGAATATATTTAGAATCAAGCATATAAGGTTTAATTACAGATAGGGCTATCTATTATAGTGAAAAGTCTTCTCTTTCGATCCTATTATTTTTGTCATGCGGATCAGCTCTATTTTTACCATTTAGTAAAATAAAAGTCCTTCTTAGGGACTTTTTAGGAACAAATGATATAAGAAGAAAGGATTTGTATTCCACTATCACTATAATAACAACATTGGTAAAAGGTGAAAAAGGCCACCACCTATTTTGGGAAGGACAAGGTGTTGATTGAAGGCCTTTCATCAATTATTGTGATATTTAATGGTTACCAACATCTACAAATATTGTAATAATAATCCCTTGACAGATCAATGCAAACAATTAATACAAGCAGACAGTGTTGGCAGAAGAGTCTTCTAAATAATTTAAAAGCACATAAATTGAAGAAAGGACGCATCAGCACATGTACAAGTTGAATGTGACCATAAATCGTCTACAATCAATTGACTCTTGAGTCCCTGTGAATTTATTTATTTATTAAATTAATTATATTTTGAAATATAATTTTACCCTTTTTTATTTTTTTCACAATAAAATCACTCAACTGTAGACCTTAAAACCGGTGAGAGAGCCCATATATAATAGAGACTGAGAGCTTTTCTCTTTCACATCTTCAGACGGTGGGAGAGCTTATATCATCTTGTATGCTGTTTTTTATTGTTGTTTTTGTTTTGTTCACTTCTAGTGGATGTGTTGTTTTATAGTGCATTTTAATGAATGTGGCTTATTCGTCTTTTCAAAAATAAAAATAAAAAATCATTCAATCTCTGTAGTACTTTAGGGACTACGACATTTTATGTTAATTTACGACAAGCTAATAGACTTGTTCTAATATCACATTGACATTGTAGTGAAATCAATGATGAATAAATTTAAAAACTAAAACATAGAAAAAAAATAGTTAATTAAAAAAAATAAGAAAATATTTTTTTTAAAATAAATAAGGGGTGATTTTGGCAAAAGATATTCAATTTGAAGAGATAACTGGAAAAAGAAGGCAAGCATTGCTCGTTATGTGTCTTGTTGTTCTCATAAATGAATGGACGTCTTCAATGTTTTTTAAGTTAAAGGCCTGTATGGCTTTGAATTTTATCCATTCTCTTAAATAGATAATAATAACCAATATAGAAGGCAAAAATGAAGGATTAATTTTGGACTTTTGAATTTATTTTAAAAATAATGATTGATCAAAAGGACAAAGTGGATACTAAAAAAATGCTAAAGAAAAAAAAGATGATACTTAAAAAGCTTGTAATTAGAAAATTTCTCTTTTTCACTTTTGAGCATATATATATATATCTTGATGAACTAGCTGCTTGATAGTTATCTCATGACTATTTTATTGATAGTCTTTGTCTTTTAAGACATACACAATCAATTGTTATCAAGTGAATTTTCAACATTTCTTAAATATATAGGGGCAACCAAACACCTAAATTGTTTTACCGGGCTTATATTTATTATATATATGTCGATAATTTAGATCAACTTATTTATCAGAAAATTAAAAATTAAATAGGGCTAAATATAAATCATAGCAATTCATTGTTTTTAATGGATAAACCATAATTTATTAAATAAAGAAAAAAACAAGTATAGGAATTCAAAAAGAAACAAACATAAACCCAACAGGACAAGACAAACCACAACCAAACAAATTAAAAAGCTATGATTATAATTGAAACTCTTTAACAACAATAGTTTATTGTGATTTCACGATTTTTTTTCCCACATTGTATAACTTGATTTATTCTTATCTTCAACATTTGACAAACAAAAGCACAAATTTAAAAGTTGAGATATTAAGTATTTTTTTTTCATGCATTTTACAAAAATATTAGAACCACTTGTTTTGCCCATCCTACTCAACACTTTAATGGATGCAACTAGACACTTACTTTTGTATATAATTTATGCTTTTTTTTAAAAAAAAATTCATGGACTCTTTAATTTGTATAATAAACTCTAACCACAAAAAATGGTTTCATATCTTTGGCATCAAATTAATCAAATTTATAAAGTTATAGGACAAATTCCTGCATTACAAGCATAGTAGCCCAGGGAATACTCTAGATAGAGAATGGATTAAAAAAAAAAATCCTTTTAATTAATTTTTCCATATACTTTTTCAAAAAGTTGTCAAAACATTCGTTTTATACATATTTAGTGATTGAAAAAAGAAAGCTTTCTGCATCAAATAAATTTGATAAATTTGTTTTAATATTATTTTCAAAACATTAATATCAACGGCAAAGCTATTTAATAGAGATAATAATATGAGTCCTCGTGTAACATATAGAGTTGTGTGAGAGTTTTAATTTTCATTGGAGGAAGTAATTCATGGTAATATTGCACCCCCACTCACATGTACCCGTGAGGTAAATGATTGTTCAACGCAATAATTCACACGTGCATGTTTCTTCATAAGTGCATTCAAGATAATATCTCAGCCATGATAGAAATATTATTTTTATTTTTATCACTTTTGTCAAATAATATATATATATATATATATATTAATCTCCACCAAGCATATCCAACATGTCTAGCTTTGGCCCTCTTTATTATTATTATTAATAATAATAATAATATTATTATTATTTACTATCATTAGACCAACAAAAGGAATCCAGACCCAAAATTTACCTCCAATTTTTACATCATTTAATTCACTTAAGAACCGAATTCGGACAACATATATGTTTGCATTTATATAATATATATTTATATATGGTCACTCTGAACCTCAATAATGAATAATTAAATATAATAAAATTCAGTGAGTAGTCCCTTTCTTTTCTTTAATTATACTTTTCAGGAAAAGTAAGAAGCTCATGCCTAATATTTATCTTTGTGCGGCACTGAAAACTTATCCAACATAAGCAAATGAATAGCTATCGGACCAGACGGGATGAGCCTTCTGCAGAACCTCTGGGGAGTCGCCGACGGGAGTGGTGGTGGCGACGGAAGGGTGAAGGAGATTCCCAGAAAGCAGCCTAGCGAGGGGATTACAAGGGGCAAGCTTCCAACTAAGAAAGTTATTACGTACGCGCAGGCCGCCAGCTCGTCGTCTTCGGGAGAGGCTGGTAGAGTGAAGAAGGGCATCAGCTTGGCCAACAGCGGTGGCTCGGTTGGGCATAGCAAGATGACGGGAACGAAGCGTCCTAGGTCGCCGCGGGACAGCACGTGTGGCCGTTGTTTCCGGACCACACACAAGACGTCGGAATGTAGACACCAAGTCGTGTGCCTGAGATGCTCGTGTGTGGGACATATGGCGGCGAGGTGCACTGTGGAACCGAGGAGAAGCCCGCATGTAAGAAAAATTGCACGCCGATCAAAATGAAAGGACACGATCCAGTGCTCTCCGGCCCGGCTCTAGCGGTCGCGAAACTGGAATCGGGGGACGGATGCGGTGCAGGTTCCCTCCAAGCAGAGGCCGTTAATTTCTATTGCTCTTCCTCCTGAATCTGAGAAGTTGAGGGAGGAACTGGCGAGAGTGGTTGTGCTCTCGTTGAAGGAAGGATCTATAAACGAATCTAGTGTGCTTGCTGTAATCCCGTCGATTATCAACAGGGAGCTAGCTGGGCCTGTTACACCTCTGAACGATTGCTCCTTCTTGCTGCCGATGAAGAATAGAGAGGAGGTCAAGGAGCTGTGTAAACTGGGTTCTTTCTCAGCTGCAACTAAGGACGGACCGTGTTTGCTGAACATCTCTCCGTGGTCGGCGGAGCTAGGGGCTGCGGGGAGAGCATCAGGAGAAGGCCAATGGATGCACATCTAGAATCTGCCCTTACATGCGTGGTGTCGGACCATTATTGCGGAGGTGCTCACTCAGGGGAACTAGTTGCTCTCTCGCAGGTGGAGCTTCCACACAAATATTTTTATCTCGCGCTAGTCCGCGACGGGCCGGTGTCAAGCTTCCTTTGGAGATAGAATTCAACATGGGGATGAGGAAGTACTATGTTTTATTTACTGGCGACCGTGGAGCAATGCTGACTTTCCGGCGGGAGCTGGGGAGGTATGTCCTTGATACCAAGGTGGGTGAAAAGGTTGCCCTAGCGGGGGCGATGGTGCATGCGTCCAAAGATGCTCTGTTGGACAGCAGGGTGATGGATACTGTGAAGGGTAAGGCGGTGGTTGAGCCTTGCTCCCACGCCGGAGGACGATGCAGTGAGGCCGATCTGGCGAGGCCAGCAGAGAGGGTCAGGTTCGTGGCGGTTTCGGATATTATGTCATCACCGGAAGTGGTCGAGCTTTGCTCCCACGGAGAGACCGATGGGAACTTTCCGTTGGCCGGTAAGGACTTGCGTCAACCTATCGGTCGTGCAGTGAAGTCGGGAAGGACCGACGGTCTACGGAGGGCTCGGTCTCCCGAGCGGACGATGATGCGAGAGAAGTGGGTGCGAGTTCAGGGTACGGGACTGGGACGTGTCGCGCAAGGGAGTTCTCGTCAGGTGACACCGCTGGAGCAGGTTAAAGGGGTTAAGGGGGCACGTGGCATCACGACAGCGTCTGAGGTTGTTGAGTATCCCGGGAAGGTACAGGTTAAGGAAAGGATGGAACAATTTAAGGAGGTGAGGGAACCGGATAAAGGGGTGAGGGATCAGTTTAAGGTTGCGTCTCTCGGGGTTGAGATGAATGGTGATCCGCTGGACCACGTTATGGGTAGCCATGTTGAGGGAGCATCTGATCCAATGGAGCAGGATAAGAGAGCGGATGGGCCGATCATTTTGGGCCTTAAGGAGAGAGATTTATTCAATAATCCGGAGGCCCAAATAGTGGACAGTGGATATGTTGATCCACTTGCTCTCTTGGCTGGACCATCTTTGGTTTCGGCCAACAGATCAAAGCCCGCTGGTGATGAAGAGATTGGTGACCCATTATTGATTAGTGATGTGGGCTTGCAGGTGGGCAAGGCTTCATCCTCCAAGCAGATTGAAGATTTAGTGGTGGAGTGGGCTCCAGGGGGTGAGGAACCTAACGATCCGAAGGGCCATCATATCAGGGGGGTTCATCTTTCTTCCAATGATTTTTCAGAAGTAAATTTTAAGGACTTTTCAGCTCCACCTGCTATTGATCCGCCAGATGGATTCTTGTGGCAATTTATTTCAGGGGTTTGGGCCCTGATTCCAGCATCATTACTTAGTGATACTGGGAACCGGAGTGGTGATGAGTTACTTTTTGAGGGGGATGAGAGTTCCGAAGCTAAAGCAACTGATAAGGCTGCTTTGGGAGCTGATGCTGAGTCAGATGGCTCGATTAATGAATTCGAGAGGAATATCCGGGAGCTGTTGCCAAGGCTTCATTGGGGCTCAGATAATGAAATGCAGGGGCAAAAGAAGGGCCTCAGGAAAAGTGAAAGACCCAAAAAGCCTTCTTCCCGTTTCACAGAGGACGCTGGATATTTGATCAACCTCCCTAAATCCACCAAGAAGAAAGGAGCAGGAGCGGATGGAGCAAAAAGGTACTAGCTCTAAACGGCCGCTTATTTCGGATTGGTCCGACTGTCAAATTGCTAGTTATTGTGATGCATGTGGAATCTCTTTTACTGACTTTGTTGAGGATTGTGTAAATCATATTCGCACTTTAGAATTGTCCCGTGTTTCTTCCTGTAATGGAATAGTGGCATCCTCCCTCCGAGGGGTCAGGGAACTAATTTGTCGCTTTATGAATATTATAAATTGAATGTTAGGTTAGGTAGACCACAAAAAAACATTTCTAGTTAAAGATTTTCCGCGATCTTCATTACTACGATGTGTGTTGCTTGCAAGAAACAAAAACTAGAAGTGTTTTTACCCAGCTACCGGAGGGAGATTGGGGAGTGCAGTTTGGATCGATTCAATTTTGTGCCTAGTACGAGGTTCGAGCGAGGGGGTATTGCGATGGGATGGAATAGTTCTTTAATGGATGGGTCACTCGGTTCATGTGGGTGAATTCGACTGACAATGGAATTTGTGGCAAAGAAGGACAATCTCGGTGGAGATGTACAACGTGTATGGACCCATGGAGCGATTGAAAAAAGGTTGTTACGGGAGGAGTTGACTGATATCTATGGTGTTGGGGGGATTCCATGGGTATTTTGCGGGGATTTTAATGCCATATTCAATGTGGACGACAAACCTTCTGGTAATTATAATTGGGAAGATATCGGAAAAGCCAACGCTCTCGCAGGGAGTCGGCGTGCAGGGAACCCCGGATCGTGGGAAGAAGATTCACTTGGACCAACAATCAAGAGGAACCCATTTGGGTGAAACTTGATCGTTTCCTGATCAATTATGAGTGGCTCACTCATTTCCCTAGAGTGGTACAAATGTCCCTGCCTAGACTGGGATCAGATCATGTGCCTTTAAGATTGAGGTGGGTAACCATCTTTCAAGGCCACGCCTTTTTCGCTATGAAAGGGTCCCAGGCTACTCGCAGATGGATTCCAAGAGCTGGTGCAGCATTGGTGGTCGGGGAACAATTTCAGGGGATGTGGTGCCTACATTATTTCAAAGAAAGTTGCAGGGATTAGGGATCACTTACGTCTGTGGGCTAAATTTAACTTCAGGTCGATCAAGTTAATAAAGTTAGACTTGTTGCAGGAATTGGAGACTCTGGATACTATTAAGGAATCTAGAGGCCTAATTCCGGGGGAATCTCAGAAGGAAAATGACTTGCTCTTACAGTTAGAGGGTATCCGTAGGCAAGAGGAGATTTACTGGAAACAAAGGTCGAGGTTACAATGGCTCAAAGAGGGAGACAAAAATACTAAATTCTTTCATGCGATTGCAAAATGGGAGGAGAAATCGCAACTTCATTCCTGGTCTTAATCAGGGTGGTACCTTGATTGTGGACCCCTGCGAAATTGGCAAGATGTTCGTTACGCATTTTAACAAGCAATTCGGCAGTAGGAGACCTTTCAGGCTTAGGGTGGATTTCCAGAAACTTTTTCAGTTGAAAAATCCAGTGGATCTTACTATGTTGGAGAATCCGTTCTCTATAGAGGAAATTAAAAGTGCAGTGTTTGAGCTTGGTGGGGGATAAAGCCCCAAGTCCTGATGGTTTCCCCATTCATTTCTTTAAGCAATTTTGGGATACAGTCGGTGGGGACATAGTTTTGCTCTGTGAGGATTTTTACTGGCACCGTGCCAACTTGGAGAGAATTAATTGGGCCAGTATTGCGCTTATACCTAAAGTTGAATCACCTGAGAACCCGGGGGATTTTCGTCCCATTAGTTTGATCAACTCCTCACTGAAAATTATTTCTAAACTGTTGGCGACGAGGTTAAGTAAGGTGATGAATTTGCTGGTGGACAAAGAACAATCCGCTTTCCTTAAAGGGCGATGTATTCTAGACAACATTGCAATGGCGGAGGAACTTATGTTTAGCATTCATAAGCGTAGACTGAATGGCCACATCCTGAAGGTAGATTTCAATAAGGCGTTTGACCGTGTTGATTGGGACTTCCTCTTGGATTTGTTAGAAGCCAACGGTTTCGGGGAGCGTTGGATAGGTTGGATCAAATGCATTCTGTTCTCTTCTAAAGCGTCTATTTTGGTGAATGGATCTCCAAATGGCTATGTGTGTTACAAAAGTGGGTTGCGGCAAGGTGACCCTCTTTCACCTTTGCTATTTGTTTTGGTAACGGATGTGCTAAGTACCATGTTTGCTCATGCACTGAGGTCTAAGGTCCTGGTGGGAGTTCCATTAGGAGAGTTTGGTAACAGGTGTAACCTTCATTACGCCGATGATTTGCTTGTTTTGACTACTAGTGGTCTTGAAAATCTGCGAATTATTAAGTTAATCTTATATATTTTTGAGGGGATGACTGGTTTAGCTACCAATTTCTCTAAAACTTGCCTTTACGCTTCGGATTTGGGGAAACTCCCGGAGGTGGAGGCGGCGGATACGCTTAATTGTGAAAGGAGTTTGCTTCTAGTTTTGTATCTTGGTATTCCTATTTCTGGAAGAAGACCAAGGAAGAAAGATTGGGAAGGCCTCATTTCTAAGATTAGAAAGAGGTTGGCTTCGTGGAAAAGTCGAAACAAGTTTCTCTTGGGGTAGACTCATCGTTGATTAACGCAGTGCTTCTGCTATACCCTACGTCTTTCGATGCCCCTCAGATCGCTCTACCTTGTTGGGTTATCAAGGAAATAAACCGGATTGGACGTGACTTTCTATGGTCTGGGACGGATCTGAATCATCCGCGATGCAGACTCATAAACTGGAATAATATCTGTCGTGACCGCGACCAAGGGGGTTGGAGCATTTTGGACTTACAGAATTTCAATCAGGCGTTAGTGGGGAAATGGTGGTGGAGATTTATGTCGGACCGTTCATGGTGTGGTGCCGAGGTAATTAAGTTCAACTATGGTATGGACCGTTGGAATATGTTCCCAAGGCAATCGGGGAGAATTTCCTTCTTCTGGAAAGGGGTGTTAAACTGTCTTCCTGCTTTTCGAAGTTGCATTGGACATGACGTTAACTCTGGAAGGGAGACGCTATTTTGGAAAGATAGTTGGTTAAGTGGTAGAGCACCAATGTATATTTGGAAGGAGGAATTTGATAGATCTAGGGAACCGAACGGAATCATGTTTCGATCTGCTTTTTTTCATTGTCTCGGTCCCCTTTCATGGAGGAGGTAGAGTGAAGACTTATATGGATCAAAGGCAAATGCAGGAGGAGGTGATTGAAGACTCTAAAAGGTGGCGTCTTACTAGGAATGGGGTGTTCACAGTGAAATCATTTTACTCATTCCTGAATGATGGTGGACTTCAGTGCCCGTTGGCGAAAGTTTTCTGGAAAAGTCATTGCCCGAAGAAAATAAACATTTTTAATTGGCTTGCTTGGAAGAACGAGATTCTAACCTTGAGACCTTAGAGATCGGGAAGATGTAACTGCTCACCCGACGCGACATGTGTCTTGTGCAATGCGATGTGGAGGCGGTGGATCATCTCTTCTTGCATGGCAAAGCAAGTGTGGAGATACTTTAATAGCTTGCTCGGGCTCCCGGATCTGCCAGATTGCCTTCATTTGGTTTGGGGGACTTGGAGATTATCTATCGGACCAACTCTGTAGAGTTAGGGAGTTCTAGTGGTGAAAGCGATTATGTGGAATCTTTTGGCTACTAGGAAACGACTGCATGTTTAATGCTATTATGATGTCTGCTTTCATGCTCTAATTGTGAAGATTGATCGCATATTATTATCCCCGGCTTCTGCGATTAGTAGACGGATCGAGAGCAAAGATGGAGGAGCATGCTACTACCATCGGTAGCGATTTGGAGTTCTTGAGCTCGGCGGGGAGGGAGAGCGGGGCAGTAGCATCCATTCCGGATCGCGAGGGTTATCTTCACATACTGAGTAGTCGGCGGTGTATTTAGGGGAAGGTTGAGGCGGTTGTTTGCCTCGTTTTGTGCTTTTGTGGGTTGTGTGCATTTTGTTCCACTTCGCTACTGGATTGTTTATGTTGTTTCTATTTAATTTAAGTGGTTTATCCACTTTTTCAAAAACCTTATCCAACGAAAATGGGGATAGAAAATGACAAGTCAAACAACAAGCTTGGACCAATACCATAATATTATATATATATATATATATATACTTAATTCTCCATTACAAATAAATAATTTGAAGAAAAATATATACAAATGATATTTTATTTTTTACTCAAATCAAAAGTCAAAAGTTTAAATCCTCTGGAAAATCAAAGATTCATAACTTGTTCATATATTTATCTTATATATATATATGTATATACACAAATATATATATCATCAACTTGAAATGTTTTATCAATGATTTTGTCACTATGATAAAAAGTTGTCACTAATTAATCTGAGGGATATGTGAGCTTAAGTGGAGGAATAAACAAAGAACAGGGTGAAGCATTACAATGACCTTATCAATGAGTTCATATCTAATGGTTATTAATTAATCATATATATGATGATACACCTCCATCATTTAATTTCCCTCGTTATTAAGGCTTAATTGTTTTAAATTTTTTTTGTTAATTTAAGATTAAAACCCTTGGTGACATTCTTCTATTGGGATTCTTTACAAACGCTAGAAGATATTATATTTATTAAGAAGTAATAAATAAGCAAATATGTTTTTGAAAATTAATGTGGATATTATTTTTAATTTTTATTATGACACAGAGAAATTACAAATCCATATTAAATGAACAAGTATGTTTTTGAAAATTAATGTGGATATTATATTTATTTTAAATTTTTATTATGACATAGAGAAAATTACAAATCTGTATTAAATGAGCAAATATATTTTTGAAAATTAATATGAATATTATATTTATTTTAAATTTTTATTATGACACAGAGAAAATTACAAATCCGTATTAAATGATAAAGCAAATATTTTTTTTTTGAAAATTAAGATATGTTTTTAAAAAACATTTTTTTTAAGTGTGCAATTGTGTTTTGAAAACTTTTCGTTTAAATTGCAGAGGAAAATGAAAACATGAGTGACATAAATCTTATTTATTTTATTTTATTTTTTATTTTGTATGTCTTGTAAATATAAGCCACATAAATCTTGAGGCACTTGGAAGTCAAAGGGCTCATTATTATTATTATTATTATTATTATTTTTATTTTTATTTTTGATAAAGTGGATAAACCATATTTATTAAATAAGCAAACAGAAACCGACCAAAGAGTCTACCAAACAGTGCCAATAGCAATGCAACCACTAGGGGTTAAAATCACCGAAAAAGAAAAGCGAGTCCAATCGGAAGTGGAACAACAAAAAAGACACATACATAGTAGAAACCACTCCCTGAGGAGAGGAAATCCCTAGGAGACCCAAAAGACAACACTGGAAGAAACTACCCCGCACTACACTGGAAACTCACGGGCTACTCAGTGCACTCTTCCTGGGTTCTTCAAACTCCAAACCTTTTTTGATCGAATGAATCGCCTCCTTTTGGCTTTTTGTCTCTTCTGATCAGGAGCTGCAGACACCTAAAGTAAAAAACATGTGAAAAATCTTAATGATCACAGAAAAAAAAGAGCTAAAATAATAATCAAAGATTCTCCTATTTTTTTTAAGCCAGACATTCCAAATTAAAATCATAATTTAAGTATCCCAGGTGACCCCTCCTCCTCTAAGGTTACTCCTTCAAGGACCCCACAAATTTGAAAGGGAGGAAGGAAGGTTTATTTGATTCTCTTATGTTTTTTAATTTTTTTCTAATGAGTTATTATTACACAAAAATCCAAAAAAAGAATTAAATAAATAAAATTTATAAATAGTTTCAAACTAGTTTGACTATATATACTACGAGGATATATCAAAAAATAAAAAATATTTTTTTAAAAAGAATACAAGCAAAGATGAAGTACAAATACAAACAACGTATCAATTAACAACCACCAAATCTACTATATTAACAATCCAATCTCCGTATTTGTTAGTCCCGCTGATATGGTTTGTGGTTTAAAAAACACTCAAAAATACTCAAAGAACAATCACACAAACCAAGCAAGAAGGACACACACAAGATTGGTAACCCAGTTCGGCGTCCACTTACCTACGTCTGGGGGGCCAAGCCCGGAGATAAACAATCCACTAATAGAGGTGAAAATACATGAGTACAAACACTTGTCACTCACTCTCTCAACAATAAAGATCACTATCCTCTCTAGATTATCTAGTGCTCATACACTTTCTGTCACACCCACCCCTTCCACCGAGGTAAATGTGGCACCCATCAGTTAAAATTCCCTTTTAACTGGAAACTGACACCCTGTTTTAAACAAAATCAGACCTACAAATCACAATTTACAATTTTTCACCAAGTACATGTTCAAATACATAAATACAATAAATATAATCACTCTAATTTGCGGGTACAACCGCTACAAGATCACAACAACAATAAATAGAAAGAAAGGAAGGGGGACCCACTGCAATCCTGGATTCAACCCTGACTAGCTCTATACTCAATCAGGCAATCTAGGGTCCTGCTCCTGCAGCTACAGCACATTCAGTTGGTCGGTAGTGGCTTAATAATTTCAAATACTTAAATACAGTATATATAAAGTATATAAATACCAACTGCTCAAATAATTTTCCAACTTTTCCAAATAACAGAATTCTAGCAAAAATACATTTTTAAAGAACTTTTGAAACATAAATTCAACATAGATCAACATCAATTTGATTTTCTCAGAAAACACAAATTTTGTGAGAGACTGCCCTCATCACAATTCAAAAATAACATAAATCTCAAATTCAAAATACAGCAATACCCAACACTCACCCAGCATAACATGGTCTAGAAAACTCTCTAAACCTTCGCCGTGGCCGCGGCTAGGTTCAGAGCCGCCAAGGAACTCATGTCCTTAACGTTGACCCATCGGTTCACCGGTCGGTGACCCCCGGCTACCCGATGAATATCCAGTCAGGGCTCTCCGCTCCCACCTGAACTGGCCCTCGTAGAAATCAATACTCAGGTCCACCACGCCACCTCTAAAGGCTGGCCCGTGGGGACCCACTACTGCAGTAGTCGGGCCTTAGCCCGCCGTCACCGTCCAAACCATCAAGTAGATACAGCAATAATACAGTCGAGATAAATCATATCACAGCGTCCTTATCCAGGACAAGCATTCACAATACAATACATGCATAATACTAGAAAAGTCCAAATCCAGGACACCATTCCTATACCAGGAATGAAAACCAGTTCCACAAATATTGTCGGTAAAAACATTTTAATACGCGCACATGATTTCACAAATCATTCCAAATCAAAGCATATGTAACCATCCAAAAATAAATACATGAATTGTATACTTAAATCACATATACATGTATTTCCACTATTCACAAATACGTATAATTATACAAAACTGATGTATCAATACGGTTATCATGAACATCAATGGCAAACAAATATACGTATATTTCAACTATATATGAAATCAAACATGATAAAATGAAATACTTAAACATTTATTTCCAAAAATACTAGCTCATTAAATAATTATTTCAAAAATAATAATAATTAATCAATTATTTAAAATAATAGGCACTACCAACTCACCTGGTCTCCTTGGGTTTCTTGCTAGACCTGGAACTCCCTCCCAAGCCTAATCAACACCCTAACGAGATAACATAATAAAATAAATAAACAATTACTGACAACTAAAAAACATAATTGAACCCAACGAGAAAAATACATGAAAGCAATAACCGACTCTCTAATTGAGTCCCACTCACTCCAATCGGTTCAAACCTCGACTCTGCATAATCAAATTGGCTCCAATTGCACTTAAACCAACTCAATTTGGGCTAGACCATTCTG
Source organism: Dioscorea cayenensis subsp. rotundata (assembly GCF_009730915.1). Lineage (NCBI taxonomy): Eukaryota > Viridiplantae > Streptophyta > Magnoliopsida > Dioscoreales > Dioscoreaceae > Dioscorea > Dioscorea cayenensis. The sequence continues at coordinate 488,837 of NC_052473.1, forward strand.
AACCAACCTGAACCAACCTCAATTCCACTGAACCAAACTCAAATTCACTGAACCAGGTTTAATTAAACCCACTAGCCTTGAACCAACTTAATTCTTATACAAATTCTGTTGAACCAGCTTGGTTCAACCGAACCCACTTCTCTTCCAATTGGTTCAGCCCCAAACCTTTAGCCCAACATCTAAAACCAAAACCCAAATCAACTTCAACCAATTTAATTCAACCAAACCATTCAAGTCCAACCACACTCAACTTGATTTGATCAAACCCAGACCAGATCAATTCAATTAAAACCCAACCACTTCAATTCTCATCCAAACCCAATTCAATTAATTAAATGAACTTGGTTAAACCAAATCAAACTCAACTCAATCAATTCAATTCAACTCAACCAAATCAATTTTGGCTAAACCCAACCAATTCCAATCCAACCATCATCATTAACACCTTAATCATCATAATCATCAACTTAATTAATCAAACCAAACCCTAATCTCGGTACTACAGTAATTACTACAGTAAAACCGAAAATCTCATCCTCCATTCAAGCTAGATTCATCACAAATACAAGTATTTTTCCAAATAACTTCAAGCATTCATCATCCATCAACAACAAACCATGATTATTTCTACTCAAATCTATCATTTTCTTCATCAAATAATCAATATATACATATATACATGCATACATACATCCATGCCAAAAATAATACAAGGAAGCCTTTTACCAAGACAAGTCATCCCTCCGGCGAGCTCCCTCCGACGATCTCCAAATCTTTCTCTTTAAAAACCTCTAATTTCTCTCATTTCTTCATATTTAACTCTCGGGTTCATCGTAGCAAAATGGTGGAGAAGATAGATGAACAACACAAGCTCTAGATTTTTTTCTCAATTAACTCTTCAGCCGAAATTCACTTTTAGTCCCTGAAAATATAATTTCTTACAAAACAGTCCCTGAAAAACTCCCAAATGGTCCTTGAATTATGAAATAGTATTCTAAAAAGGTCCTTTTAAATTATCCAATGGTCCCTGGATTATAACACAACATTTCAAAAAGATCCCTCCATCTTACCTTTCAGTCCTTGGTTTTCGAAACATTTTATGTCCATCCTTTTTCATTTTATTCTTTAACCCAAAAATCTTTTTAAAAAACTTTTACATTTAAGTCCTTGTTCTTTCCACTTGGGTTTCTCACCAAAAATTACTCTCAGTACAAAAATCTTACTCACGAATCTGTAGTAATACCCTAAATATATTTTTCCAGTAATTATCCAAAGGTTCAGGGTATTACACTTTCATCCACGAGTCACACTTACAATCTACGAGCAAGGCTGCTTATATAGACGCCTTAACGTCCCAAATATAGTATACACCTCTTTTAGAATCTCCGCGACTACTAATTTAAAACCTTCCGAAATTAGCTATTACAACTCCTGTTGTAACATAAGTTGCAACATAGCCCACGATCGCTAACTTGATCGAGTTCTGGTTACGTTACGGACGACCTCAAGACCCATCAACCTCCTGGTCATGCTTAGTCCGAGTCAATGCAGCCAAATCTCCCGATCCTAACTGCCGGCAATTAGCCTACCTCCTTAGTTCCTCATCACGCAGTCCCCTCACAAGGGGCGCATGTCCTTGTGCGTCTTCAAGGAACTTTCCAAACTTAGTCTTCAAAGATTCTCCAAACTTGATCTTCAATTCACCCAAGTCTGGTCCTCAAATCTTCCAAAAATAGATCTTCAATCAATCAACTCAATCATGCCAACAATAGCCATTTCTTCAAATCTTCAATCATATCTTCAAATAGCTTTCATCCATATTTAATCTTCAATCAAATCATCTAAATATGGTCTTGAATAACTCCACCAAGATCTTCAAGATATTTGCCTTGCAAGCCAAAACTCCTTGTCATGTCACCATACTTTGCCACGTCACACAAGTTGCCACGCCATCTTGACTATGTGCCAAATCATGCCAATAATAGTGTGGTTGCACTAACAGTATCAATTAACAACCACCAAATCTACTATATTAACAATCCAATCTCCTTAAACCAAGGATCAGTTAATATATTGATAGTCGGGTTCTGTTAAAATTTTTCATAAATGATAATAGGTCAAATCACATGTGGAGATACATTTCTGAGAGTGTGAGTGATTCTCTTAATTAATAGTCAAAGTAATTAGGTGGAGTTTTTCCATTTATTAAAACATTAATCAACGATTAAGAACTTAATATATCCAAACAAACACTAAGACAAAAGTTTTCCATTTCAAGAGATATAAATACCTGAAGAAAAAACTAGCTAGCTTTGAATATTATCCTATCTTAGTTAATTCAGCATGGCAAATGGTATAACTTGTCTCTACTTTGCTTCTTCTTCTTCTTGGCATGGATGGCCGGAGCTAAGGCTGATCGAGCTCCACAGGAGCAACTTTCCGGCGAGCTTTATCTTCGGCACCGCCTCTTTGGCATGTCAAGTTTGTCAAGTATTCATTCATCTCTTATTCTTTCTTTTGACTTTAATTTTACATTCATTTCTTCTCATGATCTTCATGAATTATAAATATAATTAATAATAAAAATAGTATGAAGGTGCATGAGATGAAGATGGAAGGGGACCAAGCATATGGGACACTTTCACTCACATGCATTCAGGTTCGTCATCTTTTTATTTATTTATTTATTTATTTTCATTTTATGTCATGTTTGTTGATGTTGCAAGATTAATGTAAAGTTTAATTAGTGTGGTTTATTAAGGATTATAGTTCTTCAATGTTTACATGGATTCTTCATGATTCTATATATTGTTTTATGACTATATACATATAATAAAATGAATAATTTCTTGAACAAACATCTTGGTTTATTTCTCATCCAAGCAAACCTCATTTTAATTTTGACGGGTAATTAACTACAACTTGCTCTTTGCTACTCTTTGTCTAACTAGCTTGTGTTAATATTAGTCATGAACTAATATATCATGAAAGAGATGGCGCAAGAAAAAATCAACAACCATCTGGTCTTCTATTTATTAATATTATATATATATATATATATATTGTTTGTATTGCAAGAAAAATATCGGACCGAAGTAATGGTGATGTTGCCATTGACTCATATCATCGGTATTAGGTATATTTTTCTCATTTAAAGAATTTTATTTTGGCTAAAGTTCATTTTTTTTTTCAAAAATAAATGATTCTTAACTTGTTGCAATGTAATTAACTAGTTGAATAATTATAGGAGGATGTAAAGATCATGAAGGAAATGGGATTGGATGCTTATAGGTTCTCCATCTCTTGGACTAGGATACTTCCAAGTGAGAATTATATTTATTTATTATAATATGTTTTTTACTAATGAAATTAATTGGGAATTAATTAATCACTGGTTTTATCTCTAATTATTAAACTTGGCAGATGGGAGGAGCATAAGTGGAGGGATAAACAAAGAAGGGGTGAATTATTACAACAACCTCATTAATGAACTCATATCTAATGGTTATTAATCACAAAACACAATCCTCTTTCTAATAATCAGGTGTAATTAAGATATTATTATTATTATCTAGGATTTCTTGTATTATTTAATTAGGGTTAAAGCCCTTTGTGACACTATTCCACTGGGACTCTCCACAAGCTTTAGAAGACAAGTATGGAGGCTTCCTAAGTGAAAACATTATGTAAGTACTTATTAGCTACTCCTTAACAATTTTCATTATATTGTTTTTTTTAAAAGGTTTTTAATTTCGATTGATTTGTAAAATGCCTATTCTAGTGTTGTTTAATGGGAGATGTGGGATGAGAAGCAATTTTAAGGAAAAAGAAAAAAAATCTTTTGATTCAAGGTTGAACATGAGGACTAAAAAAATTAAATCTACTTAAAAAAGGAGGAATTATATAAAATTTTGTTATTACAAACTAGATTTTCAAAACTATGCCGAAGTATGTTTTAAAGAGTTCAGTGATAGAGTAAAACACTGAATCACGTTCAATGAACCATGGAGTTATAGTGTCGGAGGATATGCAAGTGCAATACTAGCACCAGGCCGATGCTCACCTTATGAAGTTGGTCATGGCCCTGTTGGTGATTCAAGCAGAGAACCTTATGTTGTAGCTCATGATCAACTCTTGGCTCACGCTGCTACTGTCACTATCTACAAGCTAAATTATCAGGTATGTTTATTTTATTTTATTTTATTTTTTTACAAATGTATTTTTACCCCTATACTTGTAATTTAAAATTAACTATATTTTTTCATTTAAGTTAAACATCTTATAATTTATTTAGGCACATCAAAATGGCAAAATAGGGATAACAATAAACTCCAATTGGTATGTTCCATTCTCCAAATCCAGATCGAGTGATGACTCAGTTCAAAGATCTTTGGATTTCATGTATGGATGGTAAGTTGCTTAGTAACAATCTTCTTATTAATTAAACACTTATCTCTTTTATCAACGAACTAATTAATTGTTAATTAATTTTCATGGCTTAATTTTCAGGTTCATGGACCCCTTAGTTTTAAGAGGCTATCCTTTGAACATGAGAGTTTATGTTGGAAATCGTTTACCTGAGTTCACTAAAGAGCAATCACAGATGGTTAAAGGATCATTTGATTTCATTGGTTTAAATTATTACACCTCTAATTATGCTCGAAATATTCCCTTCTCAAATATGGTCAATGTAAGCTATAATACAGATGCACACGTTGCACAAACAGGTATTTTTATTACCATTACTATTATTATTATTTTAATTAGTTATACTGATTTAATTTTTAATTAATTCTATTAATCTTAGGTGACCGAAATGGAATTTTGATAGGACGACAGGTAATTAATAATACAATATATGTTAATATAATATTGATTATCATAATTATATTTTAAAAAATATATAAATTTTCAGGCTGCTTCTGATTGGTTATATGTTTATCCGTGTAGAATAAAAAATCTATTGATCCACACCAAAAACAAGTATAAGAATCCTATTATTTATATAAGGAGAATGGTAATATAATTAAAGTTTAATTTTTTAATTAATTATTATTTTTATATATTTAGAATGAAAGGGTTTTTTTTTTCCTTTTTTGGTTGTTGTGAAGGGGTTGACGAGTTTAGCAAATGCAACAGTACTATCACTTGAAGAAGCACTTAAGGATGACGTGAGAGTAGACTTCTACAAGAAACATCTGATCTATCTTGAAAGAGCAATCAAGTGAGTAATTAAAAGTTTGAAAGAATAATTAATTTATGATTAAATGAGTGATTAATTTTGTTTAATTGTGTGATTTGAAAATAAACAGGAAAGGGGTTGATGTGAGAGGATACTTTGCATGGTCTTTGTTGGATAATTTTGAATGAATTAATGGCTACACAGTGAGGTTTGGGATCAATTATGTGGACTACAAAGATGGTTTGAAAAGACACCCTAAAACTTCTACAAAGTGGTTCACCAAGTTCCTCAAAAAATAAATTCTATATTTATTTATGTTCATATTAATTATAATTTTTAATTTTCATGTAATAATTAACAGTAGAATAAACATGATTTTCATGTAACAAGGACATTTCTGCCATTATTAATTAATCACATTTGTAATAATTATTTTTAGAATTATCTGTGCATATATAAGATCTCCTTGTAGATTACAAAGTGAGTTTTGTTAGTTGACTTTAATCAAAATAATTAAAATAATTAAAAATAATAATTAAGGTTAATGATAGAGAGAAAGTGAGTTTGGTTACTCTTAAAATAATATCATATTGCTATTTAGTCATGTATAAAATATATAATAAAATAGAATATATGAACAAGATAAATATTTATCATATGTGGCTTTGATTTTTTTTTTTCTTTTATAAAAGTTGTGTGTTAGTAATATAATTAGTGTATATGTTATTTAATTCTCACCATCTCTATAAAATTAAACTTCTAATCTCCCTAATGATAATCACTTAGTACATATAACCCCCCTCTATTAATTAAGCTACGTATAAAACAAAAAATTAAAGATAACCATAAAACAGTGGATAAGACAATTAAATTTTAATTTTATAAGACATAATTCCAACATGAAATGCTTTTCTTTCGCAATTGATATTATATGTGATTTAGTTTTTTTTTAAGAAAAACCACGCCTAAATATATCACTGATCAGGCATTCTATTATAAAGATATTTATAATTAATTAAAAAAAGTCTTTCTTAAAAAAAGTACTTTACTACTTTACATTCATTGAAGATCACTATAAATTTCATGTGCTCTCTTTATTAAGACATGCTTGAGGCGCAACTGCGTCGTATTCTTTATTATTATTTTTATGTATTATATATATATATATATATGTTTATATTAAGAGGCAAATTCAGCAATTTTGATCTATATATAGGAGCAAATTAAAAAAAAAAACTATATTTTATTTTTAAAATTTTTGTTGGAATAAATTATAAGAAATTAAAAAACACAATTATGTACACAGAATTATTATTTATTTATTAAAAAAAATTGGGAGATGACTATCCTATCGTCCACAAGTAAAATGCTTTATTCTTTTAACATTATCCATATTCACTGGTGTAAAATACATAATCAAACTTGTAGGTTCCATATGATGTAGCCATAGTTGTTTAGATGTTAAAAATTAATGAAATCAGAATAATCTATATTTTTAACGATGCCCCATTTTTTATTGCCATATTGATTGATTTATTATTATTATTATTATTATAAAATAAATAAAATCTTTAATCAATAGATGTGCGTGAAATTAATGTCTCACAATCTCTCACGGCCATGGATTCCGGGCCACTCACACCTCTACATAGATTTTGACCTTGTGTTCCCTCTGCCAAAAATACCATAAGTTGGTGTTGTTAACCACCCGAATTGGGTAACTTTGATATTTCAATTTCAATAATATATATATATATATATAAGTTAAAATTTACTCAAGTCCACATGTGATTGCATCAACATCCAAAAGTCCCTTCCCAGTAGTGGTGTATTTAAGCCGATCCGTTCGTGAGCAGCTCGGTGTTCGGCTCAATAAGGGCTCGTTAATGTTCAGCTCATATTGTAAATGAGCCAAACTTGAACATCATTTTCAAACTCGATTAATAAACGAGCCAAACTTAAGCAGCTTAAAACTCGGCTCATTTTGGCTCGCAAACACAGCTCATGAACAAGCTCGTTTATAATTAAGCTCGGTTTTGAGCTCGGTATATATATATATATATATATTAAGGTGTATATGTGACTATGCCGTTGTTGTCAATTTGAGTCACACATATAGGGTCTCTAAACTACTATTCGAAGGCTCACCTCGTTAAAAGCTCGGGTTAGCTAGTTCATTAAGTTAAATGAGCTCGTAAGATAAATGAGCCAAGCTTAAACATTACCAAGTTCAGCTCATTAAATCTTATGAACAACTCGTTTATTGTATAATTAAAAGCTCGTTATAATATCATTTACAATTTTATTTGTAACAATCATCAATATAATTATTTATAGTGTCATGAACAAGATTATTTACTGGATCATTAATAATATTACAAAAAATATCTTTATGGATAGTTACATCACAATGTTTATTTTGTTATTATTGTAATTATTTGTTAACTTATTTAATGAACATTTTAACAAGCTTGAACTCAAAGCTTAATGATTCCATAAACAAGTTTAAATTATTCTTTTACTAAAATGATCCTCAAACTCAAATCGAGTTGAGTCACACTTGATAATGATTCATTAAATAAGATTTAAATGATATTTTACTAAATAAAAAAATAGAATATAAAAAAATAGTCAAGCCTTAATCAAGCTAACAAGCCAAGTTTAAGCTTCGAATTTTCTTAACAAGTTGAACTCAAGCATGAAGTTCGAAATAAGTTCGGTTAGAGCTTGAGCTCGGTTAAAATAGTAACGAGCCAAGCTTGAACATGAAAAATTAAGCTTGAAGAAAGCTTGGCTCGAACTCGAACTCGATTAAATAGTAATGAACCAAGCTTGAACAAGACAAAACTCGACTCGGCTCGGCTCGTTTACAGCCTACTTCCAAGTTCACCCAATCTTTTCCACTCTCATCACCGGAATTGATATTATGGTAAAAAAAGACACGTGAACATCCACATCCCGCCAGTTATTTGACAAGTATTTGACACCTTTTATGAGTACTATCTTTTGGACAAATCCACCTTTCTCGATCTGTTCCTCTAAATTATTAATACACTCTATAACCAGCTAGGGGTTGAATCTCAAATTAATAACAGTTTAAAATACTGTCAAAGAAAAGCATGCATGTTAATTTGCTCTATAAGTACTAACGATATATTTCAAAGAATGTATGAGAAACAAGTGCCCTTCAAGAGTAGAGTCTAAGGCACACTATAGGCCAGCTTCAGAATGGCTCAAAGTGCAAATGCCCTTAAGCATCATCTTCTTCTCCTTGTCTTTCTTGCAACACCATTGATGTCACTTACCTCTGCAGCCTTCAACAGAAGCAGTTTCCCTGCAGACTTTGTGTTTGGTGCTGGGTCTTCAGCTTACCAAGTGACCACAATCTCTTCCTCATGACTTTAAACAAATTAATGATCACATTCAACTTATTATTTATTCACTCTTCATGTTGTTTTATACCTTATTTTATTTCAGTATGAAGGAGCTTGGAATTTGGATGGCAAAGGTCTTAGCATTTGGGACACCTTCACTCACACCCAACCATGTCTCTTTCTCTCTTTCTTTGTTTATATATATATATATATGTGCATTTTATATATATATATATATATATATATGTCATGGATAGGGAAAATAGCGGATGGAAAAACAGGAGATGTAGCCCTTGATTTTTACCATCGTTACAAGGTTGGTACTATTATACTTTTTCAACAATATATTTAGAAATAAATTTGTTGGTTTATCATCATCCAAGCAATATTAAATGCATGGGAGTGTGGTTGTAGGATGATGTGAAGCTTTTGAAGAGCTTGAACATGGATGCATTTAGGTTTTCCATCTCTTGGACAAGGATTCTACCAAGTATATGATTTACTCTGTTTTTTCATTTTTCCTTTTTTTTTTAATGACTGATGGTGTACTTTGTTTAAATATGATAGATGGGAGTCTAAGTGGTGGAATTAATCACAAGGGTGTTGAGTTTTATAATAATCTCATCAATGAACTCGTAGCTCATGGTAATGTTTAAAAACTCTTTACATATCTGTTTATATATACATATGAAATCACTCACTTAATACATATATATATATATATATATATATTGGTAGGAATGAAGCCTTACGTTACCATCTTCCATTTTGACACCCCACAAGGATTGGAAAACAAATATGGTGGCTTTTTAAGCCCAAATATTGTGTAAGTGCTTATTGAAATTACTGTTAGCAAATTAATACCGATGAAATGATTAACTTATTTGACTAAAACTGCGATATGTATAGGGATGATTATGTTGATTTTGCGAAACTTTGCTTTAGAGAGTTTGGGGATCGAGTGAAGCATTGGAGCACATTTAATGAACCATATGTATGTTCTCGAGCTTATGGTATTGGTACATTTGCTCCCGGCCGATGCTCGCCATGGGCTGGATATTGTACTACTGGAGATTCTGGTCGTGAACCATATATTGCGTGTCATCATTTTATTACTTGCTCATGCTGCAGCGGTTAAAATATACAAAGAAAAATATCAGGTGCATGATTAAATATATATATTTGATGGAAAAAATTCTCTTCATTTTAACCTTATAACAAATTTTAAAAGAGTAAAATTAAAAAGAAACTAAAAAAAACTATTAATTGGTAACGTGAATGATAAATTACCATGCAACGCATGCAGGTTAAACAGAAGGGTTTAATTGGTATTACACTAGTCACCAACTGGTTCAGACCCTACTCTAATTCAAAGGCAGATATTCTTGCCCAACAGAGATCTCTAGACTTTATGTTTGGATGGTAAGAACAATTTATACATTTATACACACATAAATGCATGCATAAATAAAACACTTATTAATTGATGATTAATCAATTAAACTTGATGTTAATTAGGTTCATGAATCCTTTATCATATGGAAATTATCCTTCAAGCATGAGAATGATAGTGGGAAACCGTTTACCAAGATTTACAAAGAAAGAGTCTGAAATGATCAAAGGATCATTTGATTTCATTGGGGTCAATTACTACACTACTTGGTATTCTCAAAGTGTTCCTCCCACTAATACCTTGGTTAACACAAGCTTTTCTACTGATACACAAACTAATCAATCAGGTATATATATATATATATATCTAAATTCTAATCAAAGATATCAACACTATATTTGTACTTGCATCATATCTTATATTATTTTTTGATGCTCTTCTATACAGTGACCGGTGTTCGTTTAGGAAAACCTATTGGTCCGACGGTGGGTGATTTTTTTTTTATAAAATTAATTTGATGTTGTCTTTAATTTAGTTATTATTGTTATTTTTTTATTAGGAAACACAGTATATTTTAATCATTGAAATTTTTTTGATTTAATTGAAATGGAATTGGATCACATTCATGCACAGGCTGGTTCAGATTGGCTCTTCATCTACCCACCAGGGATAAGAAATCTTTTGTTGTATATCAAGGACAAATACAACAACCCTTTGATTTATATCATGGAGAATGGTTAGATTTTATTGATTAGATGCAATTAAGACATTATCTGAGAGAAGTTAATTAATTTCTCACTAAATTTTCAGGTGTTGATGATAACTACCAGAAGAATTTACCACTCAAAGATGTTTTGGAGGATAATGTTCGGGTTATCTTTTACTATGATCATCTTCGATATGTGCTGAGTGCAATAAGGTATGTTAATTTTATATGCTTATTAGTAAAATTGTGATATTATTATTTATTATTTTAAGAAATTAATTTTTTGTTTACAGAAAAGGTGTAAATGTAAAAGCATATTTTGCATGGTCATTTTTTGATGATTTTGAATGAGATGCGGGTTATACTGTTGGATTTGGTATCGGTTATATTGATCATAATAATAATCTAAAGAGATATATGAAAAAATCTGCTCTTTGGTTTCGTCAATTTTTAGAAAAATAAGTTTTAATATTTGTGATAAGAAAATGTGAAAATGTTTTTATGTTGCTTGAATAAAAGCTATGCATGTACCACTTTATTGCCAATTCAATAAAATTATCTAGTTTTGGTTTGTTTATGTGAACGAAATAGCCATTTATTTTATTTCCTCTTAAAAATTCAATAATCACTCATGTGAAACTCCTTTGTAGAATATCAAAATCAAATAAATCATTTCCTAGTTGTAGATCCAAAATAATAACTACGTGCTTCCTTTAAATTGAACGCAAACCATGTTTTTATATTCTTTGGAATTAGAATCCATCTATCCTTTTATCTTGCGTCCTTTTGATGTGATGTGAGAAATTTAGTATGCCATGGCCTACTTCAAACAAGCACTAATCAACTTGAGTTTTTCTTTTAAAAATTTAAAGCTCATCAAATTTATTGTTTATATATATCGCAATTCAGCTACTATCATTAACAATATATATATAGAGACAATAAAGACAAGAAAGACAAGAAAGGAATTGAAGGGCATTTGTCATTTTTTTTAAAGAAAAAAAAAATATTTAAAATTGTTTTAATGATGAAAAATTATAAAGAAATTAAAAAAATGCCTTGTTTTTTATGCATGGAAACAAATTAGCATACTGAGAGTGAGAACTAAACTCTACTATATCTATTTATACACTTCATATACACTCCACTTACATGTATGTATCTTTTTATAATATATATATATATATATTATTTTAATGCCGACTATTTCTTCATTGACATAAATAGTAAAAAATTCAATTGTTACTGAACCACAATGCAACAAAAATGGCGGAAAAATAAAATCATCTAAGTTGGAAAGAACCAGGTCTTGATTAAAGTTGCATCTCATCACTTTATTGTTACGAGTGCAATTGTACAGCTCTGTTGACATTACAATGCAAATATAATTAATAATAACAGCTGGCAACTTTGAAAGAAGAGCTTCTCATGCATACAATTCAATATCAAATTAATTATTTTTCTCTCTCCATAATTTTTAAAATTTTGCCAGAAGATGTTCCGTACGTTTGAAGCGATAAGAAGACAAGCATTAGTAGATTAATTAGATATACATTTTGTTTTCAAGCGATGTATGGACATAATTTAATTTTCGTTTTTTCTCTCTTAGAATGTGAAAAAGTATATGAAATTAAATTCTAGCGTTGTATTTTTTTTCTTTGCTTTGTATTTTCATTTTTTTTCCTTTTCTTTAAATGTGCTTCATCTCTGATAAGAGTCATTAGTTTCTGTAGTTTTTTTTTTTAGATTTTTATTTGTTTGTTTGTGTATTTATTTGTTATTTTTCAATAAATATATAATTTATCTATTTTTAAAAAATATATATAAAAATAAACTCTTGATTCCGTGATACTCTGACGTGATACTTTCTTCTTTTAATTAATAAATATATTATTAAGTATGTTTATATATATATATATATGTATATATATAAACCATTCAAATTGATTATCAAATGACTAATATATAACTTCTTTTCTTCAACATTTTATAAACAAAGCACGAGCATAAACATAAATTAAGATATTAAATAAAAATCTTTGCTCTTGTCACTCAATATTAATGTTTAAGGGCACTTGCCTATTTATTAATTTTAATGGATGCAACTATACACGTGACACTATCCTAATTACATTAATTAGTAGACAAACTTGCATACATGTGTAGTCGATGCTTTTCTATTCCTTTCATGATCTCTTTTTGTGTAATGAACTCTAAAAAAGAAATTGGCTTCATATATATATATATATATATATATATGAATCAAAATTAATACAGAGTTATATATATGATTGATTCCATTCTTTCTAGTATAGTATTAAAATAGATGAGGCCAAAAATAGCCTCCATTTCCCCTTATCTGTCTATTAATATATATATATACACTACATTACAATTAATGAAATTAATCCTACTTCCATTTTTTCTATATTTATTTATATATTGCATGCATTACAATTAATCTTTTGCATGCTGCATTATAATAAAATGGAATTAAACCTGCCTCTTTTTTTTTCCATATCTATTTGTGTAGCATTACAATAAATGGAATTAATCATGATATAGTTTCAAATAAAAAAATTAAAAAAAATCTTTATGATAAAATAAATTTGATAAAATGTTTTTTTCCTTATTTTCAAAGCACAAATTAAAGAAAAACTTTAATCTCCACCACACACATCAACTATGTATAGCATTGACCCTCTGTTTTAATTTTTACCATCACTGACCAATAAATTAATGGAATCATTCGATTACCTAAAAAAACCAAAACTTTGACAGATATGGTTGCATTTAAAACACACTTGGAAAAATTGCCAATTAATCTAAACTTGTGTTCTAGTCTTGTCAAAGGAAACCCATTTAATTCACCACTCCTAACTCTATATATGGAAATAACTCTTCTTTGAGTTTAATGGTCTTCACATGGGTTTGTTTCTTTGATAAAATTAACATATATTTCAAGTCTCATATATACCTTATATTAGTCTTCTTGCTTGGATATAAATAAATAAATAATAACAAATAAACTTGGGAACCTATTTACCTCACCTTTGCACTAATTAATCTTTGTGTTTTTTATCAGCTCTTATCTTATTAACGATCTTCTCAGTAAACACTAATTGATCTCTTTTGTTAATTAACTTATTAAGATCAGTTTTAGTTCTATTTTTTTAAAATCTAAGTTGTTTATTATTTAAAAAAATAATAATTAAAAGTTAATTTTCATAGATTAATTCTTTGATTTTTGGAGACTAGCTATTCCTTCAACATGAGAGCTTATTTTGAAAATCATATATTAATTAAATTCAATACAATAAAATACTTACGAATAAAATTTCAAGACGTTGATGAGATAAACAATGCATCATTAATCTTTGTCCAAGCTATTGAATTGGAATAATGGATTCATGAGTGCATGGATGATATCCCAAAATTGCTAGGACGTACGTGATCCATATATATATATATATATATATGCCCCTCCCCATTAATTAATTACTGGGTGATAATTCTTTATACTAGGGATTATATATGGTAATTAATTAGTGAATTAACCGGCAGTTAAACAGTAATTAAAAATTATAAAAAAAGAAAAAGAAAAAAGAACATGATCATGCCTATATGGATCATCTATAAATAAAGACCAAAGGAAAGAGCTAGCAGTGCATATATATCACTTAACAATACTGAGACTCCATTAATCGAGCCTAGCTACTACATCATATTATGGGTATCCAAAGAGCAGCATTAAATGGTTCCTTGTTGGTCTTCCTGCTGCTTGTTGTGATTCCTCTTTGCTGCAAAGCTGACTCCATACTCTACTCCGGGGAAGCACTCCAGACCCGGGAATTCCTGAGCTGGGAAAGCTACCAGTTCATCATGCAGGATGACTGCAACCTGGTGTTGTATGACCTTGGCCAACCCATTTGGGCGACCAACACTGGTGGCCTGGCCACCAACTGCTATGTCACTCTCCAGAGTGATGGCAATCTCGTCATATACAGAAGCACCGGCACAGTCTTGTGGCAGAATGAGATCCATAGAGAAGGACAAGACCAGTACGTCCTCATCCTTCAGAAAGATCGCAACGTCGCCATCTATGGTGGCAAACTCTGGGAGACCAAATCCTGTGCTTGCACCGGAGTCTCTGATGCTATAGTCAACAATAGTACTAGTAATAGTACTACTACAAAAGAAGTATCCGAGCCTGTTGGTCCTTCAATGCTCGTCAACAACTGATCATGATGCATCATCATAAAATAAGCAAGCACAGTCCGCTGTGTATATACGTACGTACGTTCATGCATGCATGCAGCATGACAGAGTACTTAATTATGAGTAATTACTAGCCCTACGTGCTTTCTATTATATATATATTAATTATATGTAAAGCTGGTGTGTTTGATCTCTAATATTGCTGCTAGCTAGTGATGATCGATGTGATGCACACTCTTGACTTAATTTCTGGTAGCTGCTTCTTGACTACTCATGCATGATGTTCCTTCTGATCTTCAACGCATCCGTTCACTCTTTACACTGTAAACATGACCCACATGTTTTCTTGCTGATCAGAAACAAATTAATAACAGTGGTAGTACGTACTACTACTATATTTGACTTCATAAAATAATTAAAAATTGTAAAGGGATTTTCATGATTTACATGTCTTCTTATGAATTTTAAAAATTATGCATTAATTATATAGACTGCAAATAAATAAAAAGCTATATATATATATATATATGCAACTGGAGAAGGGTGAGAATGCAGCGTAGATCCTAACTAGTTCTTTATTAATTTAATTACTTGAGTTCATCTTTGAAGTCTTGACTCTTTTTCTCTCAACATAAAAAGTTTGTAGCCATTGATCTATAAATTCAAATATCGATCACCAAAAAAATATTATGCCTTCATCACATTAAGTTTTGATGTTTTATTTTTTTAAGAAAATATTTTTAAAATTTATAAAATGGAAAAATTAGGTAAATATGGAATAATAAATTAGTGGTTTATCTATTTTTTAAAATAAAAAATAATTAATTAAAATATTATTTTATTTTTTATGTTATTATTATTATTTTTATTTTTAAGATTGTGTCTGTTTGTTTAATGATGCAATACATTTATGTACTATTTTCTCCACATCATTGAAACCATCTAAGATCAGTTTATTATTTTATATATTATAATGTACTCATCAAAATACGATTGCAGATAATCATAACACAAAATTAACTTAAATTAATTTTTAACTAACTATTTACAAAATAGCTCATACGTACACAAGCTCACGGTTCATGTATCGCTCAAATCTATACCCTATATATGTATATATATATATATTATATAGATATGGAACAAGCTTTTTACTTGTTAATTAACAGTGATATGTGAATTGTAGGATGCCCAAAGACCAAACATGATAGTGAAGGTGCATGATGTGTTTATGTAAATTTTTTTAATAAAAAGGGATAAATCAGACTAAAGTTTGCAAAAATAAATAAATAAAAACACTAAGAGCCACAACAAAGAAAACAAGTGCAGAAAAAAAAAATCAAGTTGTTTTCTCAATAATTAACATCACTAGAGTTTAGTGAGCGTTGCACTATTAATTGCAGATTATAGAATTAAAGATGTGTTTGATGATTCACGCATGTCCACTCTTTCAACTTGGTTTTTATGGTGTTTGAAAGATACAATAACCGAGTAAAAAACATATCATTAACTAATTAAAGTATATGATATTGGAAAGGATTATTGGGGGAAAATATATATATATATATATATAATGATGGTGTTCCCGGAAAAACATATCATTAACTAATTAAAGATTCTGATCATGCTTTTGTTTTCCCGGAAAAATGAGTCACCATGAGAGATAGAGCATGAGGTTAATTAGAGTGATAATGTAGTTGATAATTCTTTGAATTCTTTAAACAAATGGACATATTAAAAGTAGATGAACAGCATATTCTTCATGATTGATAGCAAAGGAAATTAATAAGAGATGGTATGAGAATACTATTGTCTAATGCTCGTAGATACAAGAAATATATAGTCCCTCTATATATGTTAGAAGTTTGAAGACAATCAAATTTCAGTGATGATGAATCTTTTGTATACAATAAAAGAACAAAAGCAGATCAAAAAGGAGTTAATTAGGACAATTATGATGCAAAAGTGTCTAAATAATTTTTGAACAACTTCACAAATTTGATTTTATATTTGTTTTACTGAGAGTTTTTGAAGAATGGTAAAAAATCATTTATTTATTTATTAAGGTAGGATAACAAACACCAATTATTACTGGTGTACATAGTTGAGAAAATTAATTACCACACATCTTCACTTTTATTGAAATTGGGGAACGGAGCCTTGAGAAATCAAACTCATCTCTCAAGGGACCTGATCGAGATACCGTTGGGCTACTTGTACTTTGGTTCGTAAGACATACTTTGGATATTGGTGGTGTTCAAAAACTTGTTGATTATGATTTATATAACGCAAGTATACGCTATCGCAAACAAGTAATATAATGATAAGAGAGTATCGTTCCCACGAGGATTGAGCCTATTAATTACCAAAATTACTAACCCTAATTCTACTTGATTAATGAAATTGAAGAAGTTTAATTTAGAAAATCTAATTCAAGGACTAGAGAGAGAGAGAGAGATAAGGAGAAATCAATGTCGAGAGATTCTAGGGTTTCCGAGTTCACCTAGACTAATTCCACCTAGATCACCTAATTCAATCAATCAAGGTTTGTTTCTTATATTGTCATCAAATTTCTCTAAATTACATATTGATCTTTCTCAAGCATCAATAGCATATTCCACTAGATAAGTTAACATCATCTCTGAGATAACTGTGAACCTATGGAACTCATTAAGCTCTAGAAATTTATAATGATGCATACAACCTCATAAATATCTCTATCTTATGATGATTGTATAATATTTCAACCAAGACCTAATTCAATTATCACCTCTCGGTCTCAAATCAAATTAATAATCATGCAATTGGTGATCAAGCAATCACAAGCATTAAGCATAGATTAAAATATCCAACATAGTCTTGAAACAAGCATCAATTAAATTAAACAAAGATGAATCTAGGGTTTCATAGTCTGGCTACATCGTAGCCCTAGAAAAAGTATTTAGAACATAATGATTGCAAAGTTCGACATATTAACAAGGTTCATAATAAAATAAACAAAGAAAAACTAAAAACTAAAGCCTGGCAATGAATCCGCGCCGAAACTTCACTCCCGATCTCTTGATCTACGAAATTCTCTTCCCTTTTCGTCTCAACCCTAGCCCCTTTTATAACATAAAAATCGGGGTAGCGCCTAGGCGCTATACTTTCTGTTTTGCACCTCTTGATGTTGTAGCGCCTAAGCGCTGCATGCTAGCGCCTAGGCGCTAGATTTTTTGTTTTGCTCTTCTTCCTCCAATTTTGTGCCTTTTACATGTTCTTCCTTCAAATCATTTTCTTTCTTTCCTACAATGCAATAACAATAAGATTAGGAGTAAAATTGGTTCAAAATAATTCAAATTTAATTCATTATGAGTTAAAGAAGGTCTATATATTAAGTGCAAATTATACTCATCAAATACCCCCAAACTTAGAGTTTTGTTCGCCCTTCGAACAAAAAGAAAGAGAAAGAAAAAATATCATGAAAACAATGAAATGTGACTAATAAAGAACATAAGTGAAACTCCGTCCCTCAAAGTTGGATTTTTCAAACCCATAAAAAGAAATTTTAAGCACGGTCTACAATTTCAACTAGAGAGCAAATCTTACTCCATTTAAGGTTCCATGTGTGTGTGTGTGTGTCCAGTCTTTGCTACTTCGCTATCCTTGAACTCTTGTTCGTTTATGCAAAAATAAGAACCCACCTAACCGCTAATTGAAACCCCAAACTTATTTACTTAAATATTTTTCATCATTTTTCTTTTTCTTTTTTTTTTAATTCCATCATCATTTTTCTTAAACGAGTAGCTTTTCACACATCCTTTGAGGTAGCTCCTTTCTCCCAATAGGGCATACTTAGTATCCGACTTTTCAGAAGTGGCTTCACACATCAAAGGTGGTAGCTCTTTTTTTTTTTTTTAATCAAATGACCTAACTAACTAATTCTAGGGTCTTTCAAGGCTTTAGTAAGCTCCTAATTTGCATAAATGATTTCTAAGTATTTGGACAACTTAGTAAGCATAACTGGGTGTGCTAAGAGTGTAAAGGAACCAAAAATAAAGCAACACAAGCACTATAGTCAAAAGAGAGACACATCTATTGTTTTTCATGGATTAGAAAAACCACTAGAATTTTTATCATCGGCCATCATTGTTCCATAAACCAAATAATTTTTTTTTTATTTTTTTTTTTATAAACACCACCAAATACCCCCAAACTTAGAAGAAGACATTGTCCTCAATGTAAGCAAAGAGAAATAAATAAATAAATAAAAGGCATAAAATAAGAATAAAAACTCCCCTGAATGTCTTGACTTTTATCTCTTCACTATCATCCTTTGGTGGTGGGTGTTTTTGGAAGGTTGGAGCTTATGGGAGCTGAATTATAAATAAGATAAAATAAGATAAGAAAAATAAAATAAAATAAAATGTTAAAAATGCATGGGTTGCCTCCCAGCTAGCGCTTTGTTTAACGTCCTCAGCTCGACGACTCCTTTGTTATGGTGGGTTCAAGATGATTTTCTTTTTACCCTTGTCAAAGCTCCACCCAAAATATGGCTTCATCCGCTGCCCATTAATTTTGAGAGTTCCTTTCTCTGAATGAGTGACTTCCGCAACACCATATCGTAACATCTTATTGATTGTGAATGGTCCACACCACTTCATCTTGAATTTTCCATGCCTAGCCTTTGTTTGCTTTTTATTAGTTATGTCATCTTTATAAGCTTCAATTCGAAACTCATCGAACTCATTTAATTGCAAAAAGATTTTTTTCTCATCAATCGAAAAGCAACATTCACTTGCTTGAGGATATTTTTATAGCATCAAAAAACGTTAAAAGTCACTTCTTCTTCTTGGACCCGAAGACGTAATTCTCCTTTTTGCACATCAATAATCGCTCTCCCAGTAGCCAAAAATGGTCTACCTAGTATAATTGGTATGTCTTTGTCTTCTTCTATGTCAAGTATAATGAAATCAGCTGGAAATATGAACTTATCTATCTTGACAAGGACATCTTCAATTACTCCCCTGGGGTGCTTCAATGAACGATCTGCTAGTTGCAATGTGGATCTGTAGTAGGCCGCGCTTCTCCCAAGTTAAGCTTCTTGAAGATTGATAAGGGCATTAAATTGATACTTGCTCCCAAATCACATAATGCCCTCTCAAACACCACATTCTAATCGAGCATGGATGGTAAAACTACCTGGATCCTTGAGTTTGGGTGGCAACTTCTTTTTTGCAAGATTGCTACTGCATTCTTCAAAGAAGTGTGACCTGCCCTCATAATCCTTAAGCTTCCTTTTGTTTGAAAGAATTTCTTTCATGAACTTCACATAGTCTCGAGCATTTGTTCAAGAGCTTCAAAGAATGGGATATTAATGTGAAGCTTCTTGAATACATCTAAGAATTTAGCAAACCAGCCGGGTCAAGTTTATTCTTCTTCAGCTACTGAGGAAAGGGATTCTTGTAAATCTATCTCTGAGATAATGGTGCTTCAATCTGAGCTTCGTGATTTATTGTGTTCACGGTTATCTTGATCATGCTTCTGATCTACAAACTCAGACTTTTTCTCTGGCATCTTCAATTCCTTTCCACTCCTCAAAGTAATTGCACTACATTGTTCATTGCCACTCATTCTTGGATTTGCCTCAGATGTGCTAGGCAAGTTTCCTTGTTGTCTCTCCGCTAGCATACCTCGCCATTTGACTTAACCCGAACCTCCAAATTCTCGACTTTGTGTAGCATCGATTTTGCGAGTGCTAGTGCGAGTTTCATTCATGAACTCGCGCTTGAGTTGTAGCTAACTGAGCCAATGCTTCCTCCAGATTTATTTTCTTCTCTTGTGGTGGGTTGCTCTGTTCCTGCATGGTTGAGTTATTTTTCCAAGATAGGTTAGGATGATTCCGCCATCCTGGATTATACCTATTGGAGTAGGGGGTTATCTTTGTTGCTCGCTGAAATTCCCCACATATTGAGCTTGCTCTCATCGCCATCATTTGCGTAAAAAGAATTACCACCTGGACATTCAAAGCTTTGATGAGGCCCATTACACATTCTCACAAGCCGTAGATGTAGTTCTTTATCGCATTTGCTAGCAAATTATTATTCTCAGAATCGCTTTGAGAGAGCTGCTATTTGGGTTGAAAGGTTGGTAATAGCATCTATCTCATGTACTCCACCCACCTTCCTTGGCATGTTTCGCTCATTAGGCCATTGATAGTTGTTAGCGTACCATATCTTCTAGCAATTCATATGCCCTCATCAATAGTTTTTTTCATTAAAGCTCCACCGCAGATGCATCCACTAGTGTTCTCGATGGTGCCGCTTCGTGCCTTGGTAAAAGTTTTTTGAATCGCATCCATTTCTCGCAACCCATGATGTGGACATTTCCTTAATAATTCCTTGTATCTTTCCCATGCCTCATATAAAGTTTCACCTTCATATTGAGTAAAATTGTTGATTTCAATCCGCATCTTTGCTGTTTTGGCTGGTGGAAAGAATTTGGCAAGGAATTTCCGAACAAGATCATCCCATGTCACAATGGAATCAGTGGCAATGAATTCAACCAGCTTCTTGCTTTATCTCTTAGAGAGAAAGGAAATAGACGTAAGTGAACCGCTTTCATCGTCCACTCCATTATATTTTAAATGTATCACAAACTTCAAGAAAGTTCGCGATATGAAGATCGGGGTCTTCATTAGGTAGCCCATCGAATCGAATTGCTTGAATCATTTGAAGAGTCACCGGCCTACCAAAGTTGTTCGCCTGAATGATCGCCGCTTAATCGCAGTTGAATGCCGCTTGATGGCATCGGATAATCACGCAAAAACCATTGGTTGATCGACCACCATTGGATTATTAAATACTTGCTCATTTTGTCGGTGCATTGTCCCCAACTCTTGCTTCCTCAGGATTATCCATAGCTTCTGGCGATTGATTATTTGTAAGTCTTTTTCTCCTTCCCTGCTCCTCGCGACACGTACGCTCTATTTCGTAGTCAAAAAGGTATGAGACTTTCAAGATCAAATTTTTCGCATTCAATTTTCAACAATTTTGATTAAAAATAGAGAGAAAAACAAAATCAAGAACAATGAATTATGAAGCAAAAACTAGAGTCTTGATATTAATAAAGAACACAATCCCTAGCAACGCGCCAAAAAACTTGTTGATTATGATTTATATAACGCAAGTATACGCTTATCGCAAAACAAGTAATATAATGATAAGAGAGTATCGTTCCCACGAGGATTGAGCCTATTAATTACCAAAAATTACTAACCCTAATTCTACTTGATTAATGAAATTGAAGAAGTTTAATTTAGAAAAATCTAATTCAAGGACTAGAGAGAGAGAGAGAGATAAGGAGAAATCAATGTCGAGAGATTCTAGGGTTTCCCGAGTTCACCCTAGACTAATTCCACCTAGATCACCTAATTCAATCAATCAAGGTTTGTTTCTTATATTGTCATCAAATTTCTCAAATTATATATTGATCTTTCTCAAGCATCAATAGCATATTCCACTAGATAAGTTAACATCATCTCTCGAGATAACTCGTGAACCCATGGAACTCATTAAGCTCTAGAAATTTATAATGATGCATACAACCCTCATAAATATCTCTATCTTATGATGATTGTATAATATTTCAACCAAGACCTAATTCAATTATCACCTCCTCGGTCTCAAATCAAATTAATAATCATGCAATTGGTGATCAAGCAATCACAAGCATTAAGCATAGATTAAAAATATCCAACATAGTCTTGAAACAAGCATCAATTAAATTAAACAAAGATGAATCTAGGGTTTCATAGTCTGGCTACATCGTAGCCCTAGAAAAAGTATTTAGAACATAATGATTGCAAAGTTCGACATATTAACAAGGTTCATAATAAAATAAACAAAGAAAAACTAAAAACTAAAGCCTGGCAATGAATCCGCGCCGAAACTTCACTCCCGATCTCTTGATCTACGAAATTCTCTTCCCTTTTCGTCCTCAACCCCTAGCCCCTTTTATAACATAAAAATCGGGGTAGCGCCTAGGCGCTATACTTTCTGTTTTGCACCTCTTGATGTTGTAGCGCCTAAGCGCTGCATGCTAGCGCCTAGGCGCTAGATTTTCTGTTTTGCTCTTCTTCCTCCAATTTTGTGCCTTTTACATGTTCTTCCTTCAAATCATTTTCTTTCTTTCCTACAATGCAATAACAATAAGATTAGGAGTAAAATTGGTTCAAAATAATTCAAATTTAATTCATTATGAGTTAAAGAAGGTCTATATATTAAGTGCAAATTATACTCATCAAATATAAATTCCAAGAGTTTATATACATAAGCCCCAACTTGCATGGTTGACAAATATTAATGGAAGATCTTTTGTGAAAATTTTAACAATTATTCTTTTAATTGAGTTTAAAGTTTCTAGCTTGTTTCATATGGCTAGCTATGCTTGAGATTAATATCGCTAAAACGGACATGCTACCTAACTTAAATGTTATGCAAGGCATGATGAGGAACGAGGAAGGAGGTGCATCATCTTACTCATACGCATGGGAATACTGCATGGGGATGCTGATCAATACAATTAAGCAAATGAATATATATTAATCCTAATTAATTAGCTAATTAACTAAAAGATTAAGAGAGTTTGTCACTTTCTTTTTTTTAATTTTCTTCACTTCTTTAATTTGTCTAGTGGTAGAATAGTACCCCTGCCATGTCCCTTTGTTGTGGATAAGATTTACAAATAAAAATTAAAAAACAAAGTGACTCATGGAGTAGCTAGTATTAGGCATGGTAATTAGTGAATTAACTCGTAGTAAACCATGCAGTTGGAAGTTTAATATACATATATATATATATATATACACACACACATGTGATCATTGTCTATCATCTATAAATAGAAGCCAAAGGAAAGAGCGGTAGTGCATATATACCACACTTTCACCACTCGTGATCGGATCACATTCATATAATGGCTATTATCCAAAGAGCACTAAATAGTTCTTTTCCGGCTCATCATGGTCCTCTGTAGTTGTTGCGGCTCCTCTTTGCCGCAGGGCTAACTCCGGACTTTCACTCCCGGGACTCCCTCAAGTCCGGGAATATCCGGGGCGTCCCAAAAATCGGTGGCTCGATCAAAATGCTACGCCACTTAACAGTAGTGACTGGGCAATCTTGTCATATATAAAACCCGACGGGAAACCCTTATGGAGTAGCCAGATCGAGTTAGGACAAGGCCCGAAAGTGACGGCAATCTTGTCATATATAAACCCGACTAGCAAACCCTTATGGAGTAGCCGATCGAAAGTTAGGACAAGGCCACCACGCCCTCCTCCTTCGGAAAGATCGTAACGTTGTCATCTATGGCAACGCACGCTGGGCCACCAACACTTATAATCGTGAGAAATAAAAACTGTGCCTAAAACCGTGACAAAATAACCGCGATAAAAATCGTAGCCTATAACCG
Organism: Dioscorea cayenensis subsp. rotundata; assembly: GCF_009730915.1. Taxonomy (NCBI): domain Eukaryota; kingdom Viridiplantae; phylum Streptophyta; class Magnoliopsida; order Dioscoreales; family Dioscoreaceae; genus Dioscorea; species Dioscorea cayenensis. Next base: position 513,160 of record NC_052473.1, read on the forward strand.
CGACAAATTTGTCACTTGCTTTTATTATTCTCAGCGACAAATTATATTTGTCACGCATGCTATAGGCACGTGCTACTATTCGGCCAAAACTGCGGTTAAAATCAATTTGTCACGGTTTTTTGGCTTAATTCCGTGCCAAAATTGCCGTGCCAAATTCATGTTTTTCTTATGGTGAATATTCACCATAAGACTACCATACATACGTACATATATACATTCATATATATATATATGTGTGTGTATGTATGTGTGTATGTGTGTATATATCCTTGATATATATATATATTAATATCAATGTTGTCGCATCCCTGATCGGGCCCTACCGGGTTCAACCGAAAAACTCCGGAACCTGCCATGTGGGTCGATCCCGGCATACCCCCATCGAACCTGGTATGGAAAAACCCTCCAGTTAACCCTAGAACCCCAAGGCTCAATCGGAACTGGGCTGACCCTACTGGTCAATCGGGTCACAATATTAGAGTTTTTTACAATATTTAATAATTTATTATTATTTTCTCATTAGAAAACTACAAAATCATGTATATTTATTAATATTATTTTTTAGTTTATAATCAATAAATGGAATTACAATATATATATATATCATAAACATACCAACAAAAAAATTAGCATTTAAAAATAAATTTATTAATATGTTATGTAAATACTAAATACTTTCTAAAATTTAATTTATTAAAAAAATAAAACAATAAATTAGTGTAATTTTATCATAAAATATAAAAATAAAATATTCTAACTAAATAAAAAATATAAGAAAATTTAAAACAAAACAAAATCTCAATTGAAATTGGGTAAGTTACATAATTTATTGATAAAATGTATTATCCATATAAAAGATAAGAATTAGTAAATTAAATTTCTTATCTATTGTGACAAAATTAACCAATAAACAAACAAATAAATAAAAAATACCGAGAGAAGTTCAATAATTATATATTAATATATTAAATTTGTAAATGTTTAAAAAAATTTAAAAATAAATGACATAATTAGAAAACACTAGTGCATATAAGGTCATTTATCAATTTAAATATCAAATTTGAGTAATTTTTTATATTATAATTATAGTTTTAATATTATATTTGTTCATTATTAATTATTATAATATTTTTATTTTATTATCGACCCCTGAGCTCAACTCCCCTTGCTCAATCTTGGCCGAACCTCATTGACCCCCGACCTCTACTTAATCGCACAACGCCCGGCTCGGTCCCCGACAACTTTGATTAATATATATATAGCTTTGCATGGTAATGATACTAGAGAAGAAGGTAAGGCTAGTCGCAGGCTTTTCGATGCTTGTCAATAACTGATCTTGCCTGACCATGAAATAAGCGCAATCTGCGCTGTACTACGTTCATGCATGAGAGAGTTATGAGTTATAATTAGCAGTGCATAAATGGTTTGTATTATGTGTGTATATATATATAAGGCAGTTGTGTTTTATTACTGATGTCGTGGTATGTAATAAAAGCATGTTGCTTGTGCGAAGGGTATCATGCAGTGATGAATATGTGATGCAGTCTTGCCTTAATTTCTGCTGCTTCTTAGACTGCTCATGCTTCTTAGACTGCAGTCTTGCTCAGAAGCATTAATAATAATAATAATAATAATAATAATAATAATAGCATAGCAGCAGGAGTGTTATAGTACTATTAATTATGGCTTTATAAAATAACAAAAATTATAAATTATGAATGAAACGGTATGAATTTTAAAAGATATATAAGTCTTGTTTGACTGGCTTTATCAAAAATACTTTTTTAGCTTTAAGAAAAGTGCTTTTGAAAAAGTCGCTTTCTGTAGCAGCTAAGACTTTTCAGATTTCAGTCAGATCACTTTTACGTAGATAGGTTCAGAAAATAAGTCTTAAAAATAGCTTTTTCATGTTCGGTCACGACTCACTTTCGAATAAAGTTCTGTTTTCACCTTTTTACACCTATGCTTTTTCCGTAAGTTCAACACAAACAATATTTTAAAACTCTGACGCTTTTAACTTATAAAAAGACTTCCTGCTTTTCCAAAGTTCAATCCAAACGTGCCATATTCAAGCAGTGAGAGTTGTGTTGCATTGGTCCTGGGGTCATCAATTGAAGTGGGTCCCGATTCATCCTTAATTACTTTTCTCGTCTCAACTAAAGAAAATTATTCCCACTTATCCATAAATTCAAATCCTATAATAATAATAATAATAATAATAATAACAATAAATGCCAGCATTACTTTAAATTGTGATATTTTATTTTTTAAGAAAATATGCTCAAATAATTGGATAAGCACTCTATAAATAAATATTATAGATGGATAAGAAATATATATTATTGTATTGTTCTTATATATATATTGATCATGTATCACAAATTTGATCCTGCCATAAGCCATATATTTATACATATATATAATGACTTTGATCATGGTATCAAAAAATGGTATTGGATTGAAATATTGCACACCTTTGTCTTAAATGCTTTGTATTTACTTAATCTTATTTTCTTCTTTTTTGAGTTTGTGTCTGGTTTGTTTAATGATGCAATTAATTTATGTATTGCATTCTCTTGATGATTAAAGCTATCTGAGATGGGTTTATTAATTGTTTAATATATTATAATATATTCATCAAATTTTATGAGATTGCAGATAATCACTTCACAAAATTTAAATGAACCCCTCTCTTAAACGTCGACGCTCACCGGACAGTGCAGAGGCTTGTAAAAGATGCTTGAGATCAGGCCATTCAGCGGACGAATGCAGGCACCTCCTAACCTGTAGAAGATGTCGAGGCGCTGGACACTTCGCTGCCAGATGCCCGCAGCGACCCCTTTCCAAGAGCTCCAAGCACACTTCTTCTCAACCGATCAAACCCTCTTCTTCGAGAGTTGTCAACCCCAAACCCACTAGACCTCTCCTTCATATCCCCTTTCTCCTCCAAAACCTCATCGAACTCCTTAAGAGTCTCCCTTCCTATATCTGAAGCAATCATCAAATCGAAGAGGATCTTAGGAAGATGGTTATCATTCGGGTGATTTCAGTAACGCCACTGCTCACCCCTTCACCGCTTTGCCACCGCAACTTCCCTCCAATCATTGTGAGTGCATCACTCCCTTCGCTAACGACTTCATCCTCTCAATGGATTCCTCGAGGGTAGCTACTTCGGTAGTGAAGAAGAATCAGATTACACTTAAGACCAACCATGGCCCTTACACTGTGAGTTTCTCCTCATTGACACCGTAGTTTAGCTCCCACTCCATCGCAGCTAGTGGAACTACAATCTCGGGCCATTAGGTGAGCTTTATTTATGTTCAAAAAGAGGAGGAGATTACTCTTGAACACCCTCGTAGCTTTGGTGAGATTAAAGTCTCCGACTGCTTTTCGGATCGAGATGATTGTCGATGTGGGTGTGCGTAGCTTCAAAGTCAAACTCGAGGATGATGGAGTTCCAGTTTTATGGTCCAAAAACCATTCAGTGGACCTCGTCCCTGCAGCACCTCCTCCAAAGAAACCCCTGACAACCTCTCCCTTGTCTCGCTCGAACCCCTTGAACCTCGTAAACCGCACCAGCCCGCCCCCACCATCCGTAAGCACTCATCGACCCTCGTGAAGACAAAGGTAAAGATCCTCTCGAGTTGATCGCAGCTGACCCATTCGCTCTCCTCGAAGTCTCGCGATCTCGCCGCTACTGCTCTCATCCCCCGCATCGCCTGATAACTCCACCGGTGATATCCCCCGCCGCTGTCAATCTTCACACCGACTGACCGAGGGGGATAGTCGTCCCCCGCATTCCCGCGATCTCTCGCAAGAGACACGAGGAAGGGGATAGACTATTCACGAACAGAGGCAACGTGATTGGCGGATGCACAACGACCCGGTCCCCCGCATCGAGATTCGTTCTCCTCTGATAACTCTGGATCCATGCAGACGTCGGTTCTGCCTCGAGATCAGGCCTCTAAAGATTCCCTCAATAATTCACAACCAACATTTTCTCAGCAGTCTGATTCACTTCCTCGTGATGATTCCTTCGAGAGATTGGCCGATCTCAATACATAGAGATCGCTAGCAACCCTTGATCATTCTCGATGATCATGCCCTCCCTTTGTGATCGCCCCTACAACGCCCGTGATCGCCCTCACAACTCGATACTTCTTCCGGATTAAAGCCCCTCCTCTCATTGAGAATCCTCAAATTACTAAATCAAGGAACTTACCTTCTCATCTTCAACCACTTCCACCGACAATCCCAATGCCGATGGATACAAGTGATCTTCATACATGGATGATGGACCCTTATTCCAAGCATTAATTCGTAAAAAAATTTTATAGTCTCGACCCACTCCCTCGTGACAACATCTCTCGATGAACTTAACGATGTTGATCTTGTCGATCGAAGATGGTGATGACCTCATTGATGATGAGATCGTTGAATTTGAACAATTCTCAGAGGATGTCAATAACCATCTAATGGAAACGGATCCCCAATTACCTGTGCTGAATGAAGATAATCTTGTCCCTATTATCACTAATACACCCAAAGGTTGATAGGGAAGAGCTCCTCTCTCGAAAAATTTTATTCAAGATCCCCTCGTGGTAATAACCAAAGATCTTGATCCTTCTTCTTCCACTAAAGATCAAATACACATTCGTAGGGAGTGAAAGAACTAAGAAAACCCCTTGGTCGTTGGAATGAAGAAGCTGGGTTTGTTCCTCATCCTCCTAGATCTACGAAGAAGAAAATCCATGAAGACCCAAGAGAAGGTACGCACATTTCTTTAAATTCTTCCAGATTTTCCAATCGATAGATGCTCAATTATTAAAATTATAGCAATGCTTTGTGGTGTTAATTTTTTTGGGTTCTCCAAACCATAAATTTAAATGCATTAAATTGATTCGAACCTTGAACGAAATAGAGCGTATCTCTCCTTCTAAGACACGGGCTCTCCTTCGAGAACCGCATGCATGTAACACCACCATTTTATCATGAAAAATCTTAAGTTGAATGTCGAGGTCTCTAGCGCACTCTCTAAACGGCACTTAGTTAAAGATTGTATTTTTATCTTCTTCTGAACATTGTTTGCATTCTTGAATCTAATTTCACTCGATCTCCCGTAGTTATATCTGGAGATCGATTGGAGGCATTCGCCTAGATACCTTTGAATTTCTCCATGCTTTAGGTTCAGTTGGAGGAATCATCATGGCCTGGGATAGTACTTTAGTTTCTGGCAATCTAATGTTCAAAGGGAACTACTCCATTACGATTGAATTCGCAAATAAAGTTAATAATGACATTTGGGTTTGCTCCAGTGTTTACGGGCCTACTTCCCGTTCACTCAAGAATGATTTTTGGGCTGAACTCCCGATTAATTAAAAACCTTATTTCTCACCCGTAGGGTGATTTGTGGAGATTTCAATACTCACTTTCAGCCCTCGACGACAAGAATTCAGTGGAACATTATTCCTAGAGATATTACCAATTCCCTCAGCCCATCGAATCTAACTTAACCTCATTGATCCACCTTTACATGGACATCGCTTTCACTCGACCAACTGTCAATCGGATCCAATTTGGATCTGCCTCTGACCGCTCCCTTTACTCTCATGATTGGCCTAACCTTTTCCCTAGGACTAATCAGTTCGCCCTGCCTAGAATTGGATCAGACCACTCTCCTATCTGCCTCGACTTTGGGACTCATACTTCCCGTCCCCGTATTTTTAGGTTGGAAAAATCTTGGTATACCAATGACCAACTCGACAACCTAATTAAAGATTGGTGGTCTGCTCCTACTTTTGAAGGTTGTGGAGCTTTCATCATGTCCAAAAAACTCGCCCTTGTGAAAGCTAAACTTAGAAACTGGGCAAAGATTAACTGTGGTTCCTCTAATCTTCACAAGAACAACCTAATCGCTGAGTTTTCCTCACTGGACTACACTAGTGAACATAGAACTCTTTCTGAAGCTGAATCCATCCGTTTTTCCCAAATTCGTCTTGAACTACACACAATTCAAAAACAAGAGGAAATTTCATCGAAGCGTAGATCTATTATAACTTGGCTTTAAGGAAGGAGACTCAAATACCAAATTTTTTTCCATAATATTGCCAACGGAAAACTAAACAAGAAATTTTATACCTGAATTGTAATAATGGCCACTCGGGTGGAAGGAGATTTTTGAAATTGAAAGATTTTCACCAAGCATTTTCAACTTCTTCCGAACACCTTCCAAACATCGATTCCTTCTCGACCGGCAAAACCTCTTCAATTATAAAACGATGTTGATCTTTCTTCCCTCGAGCGGCCGCTCTCCTTGGAAGAGATCGAAAATGTCTGCTTTTTGATTTGAACGCCGACAAAGCCCCTGGTCCAGATGGTTTTCCAATCTTTTTCTTTCAAAAAGCACCGGACCACACTTCATGATTCTCGTTGTCAATCTTTTGCCAAGACTTCTTTGATGGCACAATTAACCTTGAAAGGATTGACTGGGTTCATATTGCACTAATTGCTAAAAAGAAGGCTCCGTCTGATGTTTCTGATTTTAGACCGATTAGTCTAATCAATTCCACTTGCAAAAATCATTTCCAAGATTCTTGCTATTAGGCTAAGTTTGGCGATCAATGACTTAGTTGATGATTCTCATCCGCCTCATTAAGGGTAGATGTATAGTCGATAACATCATAGCAGTCCTCAAGAATTAATTTTTCCATCTCCAAAAAGGAAATCTCTTGGTTATGCCTTCAAAGTTGATTTCGCTAAGGCCTTCGACTCTTTAAACTCGATTTCCTCCTTGATATTCTTGTCGCTAGAGGATTCTGGAGAATCGTGGTTATCTTGGATTCATACCATCCTTAAAACCGCAAGGCCCGCATCCTTATCAACTGCACCACTCAAGGTTACATTCACCGCAAAAGGCCCCGTATAAGGAGACCCTCTTTCGCCTCCTCTTTGCTTTAGCGGCCGATGTTCTTAGTGCTATGTTTCATCACGCCTCGCATCCAATGTCCTTATCAGTTAAGCTTAACCATAATGAAAAATCGTCATCTTCAATACGCTGATGACCTCATCATCTTCTCTCATCAAGGGTCATGACGACCTTCACACCATCAAACCAATCCTCTACCTCTTCAAGGAGCCTCCTGTTTATCTATTAACTTCTCGAAAAAGTCTGATTTACTCAACAAACTTTGGTTTCCGTACCAAATGTTTCCTCCTGCAAGCAATTCTCAATCAGAATGTAGACCCGCCTCCCTATTACCTACTTAGGAGTTCCTCTCTGTAGATGACCCAGCCGTGATTGAATAAACTCATCTGCACTCATCCAAGTGAGACTTGCCTCGTGGAAAAACCACTTACTTATCCCTAGGGGTCGACTTACACTTATCAACCCTGGCACTATCCACAATACTGCCATCGGACTGACGCCTTCAAACTTCCCTATTTGGGTTATTAAAAATTGATAAGACTCGAGGGGACTTCTTTGAAAGGTTCCGACTTGAACTCTAAAGGAGCTAGACTCGGTTGCTTGAATCGATTTGTAGGTCTGCTCCATGGGCGGTTGGGGAATCCTCAACCTTCTTGAATTCAATATCGCCCTTCTTGGAAAAATGGTGGTGGAAACTCACTACTAATTCTAACTTCAGTGCAACAAAATCATCGATCCAATTACACCTTTAACCTACCCGGAACTTTGTTTCCATACTCCTCCAAGGAACAAATCTTTTTGGGCCGATGTCATTACCTCCCTTCCATCTTTTTAGATCATGTATCACCAAAACTCAAGTAAAAAATGGCAATGATACTCTTCTTTGGTTCGATAGATGGTTAGGGGAACATGCTCTAAGGATCTTTTGGCCAACCCTTTTCAACGATCGTTTCTCAACAAAGGATTTCTTAAGACTCTTCTCATGCCTTCGCACTCTCACGAGAATCTTTTTATACACGCTTCTCACGAGCGATTTAGCCAATTTCTTAAGCTTAATTCCGCATTGTAATCAAGACTCAAGAAGACTCTCACCGACACTTGAAAAAGAACTAAGCATTTTCTCGCTAAATCCTTCTACAAATTTCTAATTGATGGAGGATTACGTTGTCCGACTATACCCCAAATTTTGAAAATTCATTGCCCAAGCAAAATTACACTTTTTGTCGGCTTGTTTGGGACAACAAAAATTCATACCTCAATAACCTCTTTAGAAAGTGGGTGCAATCCCTAATGCCATCGACACTTGCTTTCTCTCGTCATAATGATTCGTAAACAAGTGAACATTTATTCTGGACCGTAGTTATTCTAACCGTATTTGGTCCTTCTTCTCTAACGCCTTCGCCTACTAGATTTACCTTTCATTGCCTCAATCATCTGGACCAACTGGATACCTTCATTACACTCAAACATTAGACTGCTGTGGGATTTACTTTCTAGAGCCATTATCTGGATTATTTTGATTGAAAGAAATAAGCGCATTTTCCAATGCACTGTTTTACCTTTTACTCATAATTTATTCAAAATTTATAATATGCTGGTTGCTTGATTTCTATGCAGCTCCTCTTCCCAATCAAGAAAAATCTCAACGAAGCTTCTCCTCAAGATTAAGCGCCTCCCCGACTTCCCGAGAGCCGAACCCAAGACTACATCGCAACACCGACCCCTCAACCCGAATCAGAGTAATCTACTCCACTCCGGCACATGAATCGTCCTCGCTGACTCCAAATGGATTTCTTCGCTTCCCAGCCTGCCTTACCTTGTTTTCTTTTTATTTGCTCTCTGTATTTTCTATTTCCCGAGCTCTCACACTCTTGTGTGAACTCTTAGCTTTGTTTTTCTTTGTTGTTTGTTTTCCTGGTCTGATCTTCTTATTTTCAATAAACAGTGGTTTATCCACTTTTTCATCTTACAAACAACAATATGTCACATTATAAGAAAAAGATATTTTTTTGAAATATCTGCACATAAAATGTCCAAATCTAAACATAACTAGAAACAAGAGCATCAAAGACTTGAATTCACACTAGAGTAACTCATATACAAGAACATTCCATTCTCAATGAAAAGCATATATACATTGTGTTACATGAGCAAGAAGAGCAAGACAAAGGAATATATAGACTCGCTTGTAAATTATAAAAATATCTCAAATAAGTCATCAAGTATTTTATTCCTATATATGCAGCCCAAAAGTCGATTGCTTGCCAATCCACCTTGCTCCATCGCAGTACACTGGGTCATCGATGTAGCCTCACCCAGCGAATGAGAGTCTCGATTCTCCCAATGACGCACATTTCCTGTGAGTAAGTGACATTGCTGTGTGCACATGGTGCTCCAAATCACCACGTGAGCCGTCCCCATCCCCCATTTATTCCACCGAGTGCCAGGCACGTCCCCCTGCCTTTTGAGTGTCTGTCCCGGTCCTCTTTCCAAAAAGCTGATTGCTTTCTTTTCCTAAAATGTTGTGTATTTGCCTGCTCAATTGAAGCTGATGATTGAGTTTCCAAGCTTGCATCTGGCAAAGCAACATCCTCTGCTGAATCCACCTGAGAATTATCAACATATGCTAATGTCCCTGCATATCTCTGACTCTGAAGTTCTAGATATAATGACCTCCTCTACATTGGAATCAATTATTTCATAAGAACCAAAGCCATCTCCACATTCTTCAGAGTTTTCCACATCACCAATATCCCTGTCAATCTGGTTAGCATCTACAGTAGCATTGCAGTCAATGTCATCTATGGTTAGATCAGGATTCAGTGGATGCTTCCCACTCACTGTATCATATGATTCCAGCTAGCACCAAAGACTGCTTTTAAAGAATTTTCAACCCTTGAGAAGAACTGTGACATTTAGGGCAAGGAGGATGTTAATGAAGGTGCCTGCTCAAATTTTTGAGGTCCTGCTTTTTGGAGTGCTCTGCAATCAAAAATACAGATAAGAAAATGAAAAACAATTTAAAAGCTCCAAGAGTATATTTTTAATTATATAACTCAGTCAAGCAGTCAACATATCTTTACACTAAAGTAAGACAAATGGCATGCATGATATACATACCTCTTTCTCTGTATGAGCATCTCAAACAAATGTTTGCATAATATTCAGTTGCCTCATCTTAACACAGCTTTCTTACTAAGTGATTCCAATAATCTTGTAAAAAGTTGAAGAGATTTTGCTGCCACCAGAAGTTCCACCCTCAAGATTTATCCCCTATAAAAATAAGTATGTGAATTTGAGAAATATAAACATTTTAAAAGTAACATCTCTTGCAAAGGATAAAAATCACAATACGGTTGAAAAGCAGCTAAACTCAGAATACAACTGACAAGAACCCAAGTTCCTGACAAGTTTCAGCATATTTCATATTTAGTAGCAGATAAAGTGGCTTTTTTATTTATTATTATTATTTTTATGTCAGATTCTTTCTTTTCTAATTCTGCAAGATGTTTCTGAATCTTCTGCGCCTTTGTTTCT
>NC_052473.1:524621-546906 GCF_009730915.1 Dioscorea cayenensis subsp. rotundata
CCCTAATTCCACTGAACCAAGCTCAATTGCACTGAACCAAGCTTAATCAAACTGAACCAGCTTGAACCAACTCAATTCTTATTCAAAATCCATTGAACCAACTTGGTTCAGTCCAAAACCCTTAACCCAAATCAACTGAACCAAACCCAAACCATCTCAACTTGATTTGATCAAGCCCAACTCAACCAAATCAATTCAACTCAATCAATTCAATCCAACTTGGTTTGATCCAACCAAATCAACTTGGCTAACTCAACCCATTTCAATCTAACCATTATCATTAACACATTAATCATCATCATTATCAACTTAATTAATCAAACCAAAACCCTAATCTCGATGCTACGATGAATTGCTACGAGTAATTCAAGCAATCTCATCTCCATTTCAAGAAATTTTTCAACTCAAATCTGAGGTTTTTTCAAAAACAATTTCATACACTCATCATCTACAACAACATACCAAGTTTTTTTCTACTCAAATCCATCATATTTCTTCATCAAATCCACCAAATACACACACACATACATTCAAGTATATAAATAAATAAATCATCAAAATACTTTACCAAAATAATACTTCATCCATTCTCCTCGAATCTACCAAAACTTAATCTCTTCCAATTTCTCTCCAAATCTCTCACCCTTTTCTTTTTTTTTTTTTTAACTCTCGGGTTCATGTAGTGAAAATGGTGGAGAAAGAAGATGAACAACACTCAAGCTCTAGATTTTTTTCTCCAAATTTAACTTTCAGCCGAAATTTACATTTAGTCCCTCAAAACATAATTCCTTACAAAACAGTCCCTGAAAAAAACTCATGAATGGTCCCTGAATTACAAACATAGTATTCTCAAAAGATCCTTTTTAAATTATCCAATGGTCCTTGGATTATAGTACAACATTTCAAAAAGATCCCTTCCATCTTACCTTTCAGTCCTTGGATGCAGAAACATTTTTATATCAATCCTTTTTTTCTATTACTCTTTAACCCAAAATCTTTTATAAACTTTTACACTTAGGTCCTTGTTATTTCCACTTGGGGTTTCTCAACAAGATTACTCTGTAGAAAAAAATTCTCTCAGTATGCTGTAGTAATACCACGAATATATTTTCAACGAGTATCCAAAGGTTCGGGGTATTACTAATCCTTCCCCTTAAGAAAATTTACGTCCTCGAAAATTTCCTTAGCATCATCAATCGATATCACTTTGAATTTCACTTACTTGTTCCAAATCTGTTCTCTTGTTCCAAATATGCTCGATAGTAAATAATAATCTCTGTGAAAGGATGTCCAAGTATCTGCGATGATCAAAGTGAACTCGATTCCTTCTATCACGGTGTTATACGGTATACAACACTCTTCCGATGTGTTACTCGGCTTCCTCACTTCCAAAACTCATACGATAAAAATAATCTTGTATTTTTCCACAATCCGGAAGAAAAGCAACTTCTTATTCACAAGTAGGAATACATCATCACTGGAAATACACGGGTAGAATACAAACATCTCAAGCACACAAACGATAATACTAAAGCAGATTATTCTACTATTCACGAGTTCTCATCGTCTCTCGAACCTCATCCTTGTCTCACGGTTTACGCGGTTCAACCTTTCTCGGTTCCATTGCTCATCTGTTGCACCGTAGTTAAGGGACTGCGTAGGGCGTCATCATATGCCGTTCTGCAAACTCCTCGGAAACTCCAGTACCTCCTTCTCAATTACGGCGTATGACTCTCGTCTAGGGTGAAAAGCGTTCCATGTAGATATTCCTCATCTCAGGAAAGCAACTATAGAGCTAAAATCTACTGGTATTCATGGTTACCACATAGCGAGCTTGTGGGACGTAAACATCGAGTCGTTGCTTGTTCTTGATTACCAGGGTGCGATAATAGAACTAGAAGATCTTTGAAGCTGACAAGAGTAGAGCTAGAGGGTACTTGAAGCGCGATATGGGTTTCCATCTCTTCTTCTCTCTTTCGTTCCCTCCTCTCTCCTCCTCTGTTCCTCCACTTTCTCTTCCTGTTCTTCTTCCTCTCTTTCACTGCTCTTCCGGAAATATCTCTCTACTCTTTCTCTATTATACCTTGGAGGAGGTCCTCGTCTCGATCGTCTCAAGCGCCTTGGTTCCATTACTCAAAAATCATTAAGGCACTACAAAAATTCCATCGATGAAAAAAATGCAAGTCGATCTTCTCCTCTATTTAAACACAGACTAAACTACACTTAGAGGGTGGCCATAATTCAGTCAAAGTCCAGACAAATCAAACTCGAGATCGATGTCACATCATAACACGCCTTTTTAAGAATCAGCGGAAAGGTGATAAAGAAGCTGGTTACTCACGGGCTAATCTCCGTATTCTTAAGCACGGTATGTCCAAAGTATCTTTCAGAATCAAAGCTGCGAATCAACGTGTGCCGGTCAGACAAAGAGAATGCCAAATACCCTTCTTTGGCGACTTTAAGTTAACTTATTTTTGGATAAAAACCAATTCAGATAAATATCTCGACACAGTGATCGGGATCGCGGTGTCTTCGCTCGATCTCTGCCGCAGAATATCAAAACCTACTGATCGACCTCGTTCCTAATATGCAACTTAGGTTTTAACAGATTGGAGACTCTTAATAATTCTCTCTGGGCCCTTAACTTTCATGCTAATCCCTACTAAACCTCTCAAAGTCAGAGCATGACTTATAAACTTAGGCTCGGATCACGACCAGTGATCTCTACCAGCCAGGGATATCTCGACCTCGACTACGATGCAAAAGATGTCACTCCAGCCCCTGCACAGGGGTAAATGTGGCACCCATCGAGTTTAAAATTCCCTTTTAGCGGAAGCTGACACCTGTTTTTAAACAAAAAGCGAGACCTACTGAATCCTGATTTACAATTTTTCACCAAGTACGTGTTCGAAATACATAAATCTGATAAATATAATCACTCTAATTTGCGGATCTGACCAGCTTCTGAGATCGTGACCCTAATGACAAGAAATAAAAGAAATGGGGACCCACTGCGGTCATGGACTGAACCACGACTCGTTCTAATACTCGATCGAGTGATCTGAGGTTCTGCTCCCTGCGACTCTGACCACATTCGGTTGGTCGGTGGTGAGCTTAATAATTTCAAATACTTAAATATGAGTATATATAAAGTATATAAATACCAACTGCTCAAATAAGTTTTCCAACTTTTCCAAAATACCAGAATTCTAGCAAAATACATTTTTAAAGAACTTTTTGAAACATAAATTCATCATAAAGTCGATGTCAAAATAAGCGATAATATAAAAACCATTCTCAAATCCATGCTCTGAAAACTCTCCCGAGCTTAGCCGTAGTCGCGACTAGGGTTGGGAGCCGCAGTCTTCGTAACCTTGAGCGTTGGCCCATCGGTCCCGTGTGGTGACTCCGGGATCGATGTATCATCGATCGAGGGCTCTACGCTCCCGCTGATCACGACAAATCAACGCCCAGGTCCGCGCGCCGCCTCTAAAGGCGGCGGTGGGAACCCACTCTGCGATGAGTCGGGGCTTTAGCCGCCGTCACCATCGAAACCAACATGTAGATCACGGCAACAATACTAGTTGTATAAATCATAACATATGGTCCTTATCCGGGACGAACATTCGCGATGCGATACATGCATATCCGAGTAAAGTCCAAATACTGAAAATACCATTCCTATGCGGGAATGAAAACCCGATCCCACAAATATTGTCGGGTAAAATATTTTAATACCGCAGCGTGATTTCACAAATCATTCCAAAATCAAAGCATATATAACCATCCAAAAATAAATTCATGAGCCGAATAATTAAATCACATATACATGTATTTATACTATTTATAAATCACGTATAATTATACAAAAATTGATGTATCAATACGATTGTCGGGAGAACATCAACGGCAAATAAATATACGTATACTCTCAACATTATACGCCAAATTAAACATGATAAAAAGAAATACTTAAACAATTATTTTCAAAATACTAGCCATTAAATAATTATTTCAAAAATAATAATAATTAATCAATTATTTAAAATAATAGCCACTACCAACTCACTCAGGTGTCCTTGGGTTCCTTGCTAGACACGGAACTCCCTCCCAGGCTGAACAACAGCTATGAGAATAATATAATAAAAATAAATAATATATTTAAACTCAAAAGAAAATACAAAAAAATAATAATCGATTCTACATTGGGCCCCACTTCACTCCAATCGGTTAAAAATCCGACATTGCATAATCAAAGCTGGCTTGATTGTACTTTAAAACCAAACTCGATTTAGACTAAACACGGTTAAACCGATCTGAGACCAATCTCAATTCCATTGAACCAAGCTCAATTGCACTGAACCAAACTCAATCAAACTGAACCAGCTTGAACCAACTCAATTTTTATTCAAAATCCTTTGAACCAACTTGGTTCAGTCAAAACCATAACCCAAATCAACTGAACCAAACCCAAACCATCTCAACCTGATTTGATCGAGCCCAACTCAACCAAAATTAATTCAACTCAATCGATTCAATGCAACTTGGTTTTGATCCAACTAGATTCAACTTGGCTAACTCAACGCATTTCAATCTAACCATTATCATTAACACTCTAATCATCATAATCATCAATTTAATTAACTCAAAACCAAATTTTAATCTCGGTACTTTACTGATGGTACTCTGATGGTAAAAGCGAAAATCTCATCTCCATTTTCAAAGCAATTTCATACGTGTTTACTGAAAGTTTTTCAAAAGTAATTTCGATCGAAACGATCATCACGATAATCTAACGTGATTTTTCGACTTAAATCCAGCGTAAACCTCACAAAAACATGTTAAATTCAAGCATTGTCTACATACATTCTAGCATAAAATTTATATATCATTCATCAAAATAACCCTTTACCAAGGGACTCAGTGACTTCTCGTCATCTCTCGGCGATCTCCAAAGTCTTTCTCTTTAAATCTCTCCAATCTCTCTCATTTTTCTTCTTTTTTTTTTTTTAACTCTCGGGTTACTGTAGCAAAATGGTGGAGAAGAAGATGAACAACACTCAAGCTCTAGATTTTTCTCCAAATTTAACTTTCAGCCGAAATTTACATTTAGTCCCTCAAAACATAATTCCTTACAAAACAGTCCCTGAAAAACTCATGAATGGTCCCTGAATTACAAAATAGTATTCTCAAAAGATCCTTTTAAATTATCCAATGGTCCTTGGATTATAGTACAACATTTCAAAAAGATCCCTTCCATCTTACCTTTCAGTCCTTGGATGCCAGAAACATTTTATATCAATCCTTTTTCTATTACTCTTTAACCAAAAAATCTTTTATAAACTTTCACACTTAGGTCCTTGTTCTTTCCACTTAGAGTTTCTCCACAAGGTTACTCTGTAGAAAAATTTACTACTGTAGCTGTAGTATCTGCCGAATATATTTTTCCAGCGGTGTCAAAGGTTCGAGGGAGTATTACACTCATAGCCAGCATCACACACCAAAACAAAAGAAAAGGAGGAGAATAAGAAAAAAAAACTAGATCTCTCCCTCTTCTTAATCCAAACCAAGATCTATAATAGGAGAAACAAAGAGGCGATGACTAGGATTTTGAAACCTAAATAAAATATAAAAATAAATAAATAAATAAATTTCTGTAACTGTGATGCATGGACGATTAAATAAAATAAAAATAAAAACGCATGGCTCACACATAATTAATAAGTGTTTTTTTTTCATATATAAAGTAAAATTCATTTTCAGCATATGTTTTATTTTGGTCATTTCTTTGGTGCACTAAAAACTACAAAGTTCTTTATTATCTTATGAAAAAAATAATATTGTATCTCATTAAATATTATTCATATAAATAAATGATAATACTTTCTCTGTCTAATTAAGCAGACTAATAAATTTTAATATTATAAAAATGATAACATTTTAATTTTTTTTTAGATAATACCATCAATTTCTCTCTCTCTCGCTCAATTATTGTGCTTGGTCACATGATCCACGATTAACATTTCGTGTGGTAAGAAAATTCCAAGAATGATGATGGAACACAAATTCACACTTTAAAATACTGTTCTTAGATCAACCGCATGATAGAGATATATACATATGGACAAAAAAGAAAAAAAAGACATCTTGACCATAGAGCTCTCACCGAGCGGTGAGAGTTCGATTCTCGACTGAGAGTATATTTTTGGGAATTATGAATAGTAGTTGTGTACGAGTGATTTCAGTGCTTACGTGAGCACGGTCTCATCCCCACTTGTTCCAC
This sequence comes from Dioscorea cayenensis subsp. rotundata, assembly GCF_009730915.1. Classification (NCBI taxonomy): domain Eukaryota; kingdom Viridiplantae; phylum Streptophyta; class Magnoliopsida; order Dioscoreales; family Dioscoreaceae; genus Dioscorea; species Dioscorea cayenensis. The sequence continues at coordinate 530,905 of NC_052473.1, forward strand.
CGAGGCACATGGCGTCGCCCTGGGTCTCAGTGGGTTCGCCCGGCTCCTCTTCCAAGAAAAAGAAAAAGAAAAAGAAAGACATCTTAGGCTCTATAAATGCTGAAGGGCTGGTGAGGATGAAAAGCAAAGTGGCCTTCAAAGTTAAAGGCAAAGGCACACACTTGGCCACCTTGACAATGGCACAAAGTGCATGTGCCCTTAAGTTTCTTCTTCATCATCATCATCTTCTTCTTCTTCTTATCTTTCTTGCAACACCATTAATATCAGCCACATCTGCAGCCTTTAACAGAAGCAGTTTCCCTTCAGACTTTGTGTTTGGTGGTGTTTCTGCAGCTTACCAAGTACTCATAATCTCTTCCTCACTTTAAACAAATTAGTGATCACATTCAACACATTATTTATTAACTCTTCATATATATATATATATATGTTGTTTTATTACTAATCTCATTTCAGATTGAAGGTGCTTGGAATTTGGATGGCAAAGGTCCTAGCATTTGGGACACCTTCACTCACACCCAACCATGTCTCTTTCTCTCTCTGTCTTATTATATATGTGCATTTTTTTTTTTGAACAAAATATGTGCATTTTCTTTATCTATATATGATATATCTATATGTATATATACACATTTTTTGTCATGGATAGGGAAAATAGCGGATGGAAAAACAGGAGATGTAGCCATTGATTTTTACCATCGTTACAAGGTTGGTACTATTATACTTTTTCAACATTAATATATTTAGAAAAAAAATTGTTGGTTTATTATCATCCAAGATATTATTATGGGAACTTGTGGATGTAGGATGATGTGAAGCTTTTGAAGAGCTTGAACATGGATGCATTTAGGTTTTCCATCTCTTGGACAAGGATTCTGCCAAGTAAATCATTGCTCTTATGTTTTTTTTTTTTTTATTTTGGTTCTTTAATGAGATGTAATTATTTCTTTCATTTAATGACTGATGGTGTACGTATATTGTCTAAATATATAAATGGCAGCTGGAAGTCTAAGTGGTGGAATTAATAGGAAGGGCGTTGAGTTTTATAATAATCTCATCAATGAACTCTTAGCTCATGGTAATGTTTTAAATTAAGTTTTTATATGTATATCATTATCCAATCAAATCACTCAATATATATATATATATATCGGCAGGAATGAAGCCTTATGTTACCATCTTCCATTGGGACACACCACAAGGATTGGAAAGCAAATATGGTGGCTTTTTAAGCCGAAATATTGTGTAAGTGATTACTAAAGCTAATGTTTGAAAAAACGCTTTCCAATGAAATGGTTAATTAATTGAATAAAACTATTATTTACAGAGATGATTATCGTGATTTTGCGGAAGTTTGTTTTAAAGAGTTTGGAGATCGAGTAAAGCATTGGATCACGTTCAATGAGCCATATACTTATTGTTCGCGTGCTTATGATATGGGAACATTTGCCCCCGGTAGGTGTTCACCATGGGCTGGAAATTGTACTGCTGGAGACTCTGGACGTGAACCCTACATTGCTGCTCATAATATATTATTTGCTCATGGTGCAGCAGTCAAAGTATACAGAGAAAAATATCAGGTATGTGTAAGCACATAATTACATTAATATATATATATATACTCTAAAAATCAACCTAATTTAAAAAAAAAAAATCATTGATTTTTATGTTATCTTCACTCGTAACTAACAAACAAAAAGAAGAGATTAAAGAATATTTTGATGTTTAAAATAAAAGTTGTAATGATAGGCAAGGCAACGTGATTTTTACAAGGTATAATATTTCAGTATTAAGGGGAAACTAGCTAGAAAATCAAACCCCCAGTAAGTTTTTATAACATTCCATCTTTATTAATTTAAAAGAAGAAAAACCCATAAGAATGATTGTTTCTTTTATCTTTTAAATTTTTAGTAGTAAAAAGCAAAAAATTACCCTTGATGATGCACAATAATGATATGTAAATTACCCTGCAATCTATGCAGGCTAAACAAAAAGGTTTAATTGGCATAACACTAGTGACCAACTGGTTCATACCCTACACCACTTCCAAGGCTGATATTCATGCTCAACAAAGATCTCTAGACTTTATGTTTGGATGGTAAGAATCATTTACACAGTTCTACATACATATCACATAAAAACTAATTAATTGATGATTAATTAATTAATTAAACTTGATGTTTAGGTTCATGGATCCTTTAGCATATGGAAACTATCCTTCAAGCATGAGAATGATTGTGGGAAATCGTTTACCAAAATTTACAAAGCAAGAGTCTGAAATCATCAAAGGATCATATGATTTCATTGGACTTAATTACTACACCACTTGGTATTCTCAGAGTGTTCCTCCCACTAATTCCTTGGTTAACACAAGTTACTCTACTGATTCTCAAACTAATCAATCAGGTATATATACATTACTGAAATAAGTTTTTATTTTATTGTTACTATACAAACTTTATGGACTTAATTTTGATGTTCTCCAAAACAGTGACTGGTATTCGTTTGGGAAAGCCTCTTGGTCCTACAGTGAGTGATTTATTTATGAAATATATTTGATGTTGTATCTATTTATTAATTTATTTATCTGATCATTAAATAGTATTTGATTGAGATAAAGTTGGATCACACTACAGGCAGCTTCAGGTTGGCTCTTCGTCTACCCACCAGGGATAAGAAATCTTTTGTTGTATATCAAGGATAAATACAACAACCCTTTGATATATATCACAGAAAATGGTTAGTTTTTATTAAGAGAAATTAAGAAATTGATTGAGAAAAATTAATTACAAACAAATTAATTATTTTTTCACTTGATTTTTAGGTGTTGATGATAATAATATCAAGGATTTACCACTTAAGGATGCCTTAGAAGACAATGTTCGGGTTCTCTATTACTACCAACATCTTCGATATCTACAAAGCGCAATCAAGTATGCTAAATTTAAATGCATTTAAGTTTTGTTAGTGTATTATTTGTCATTATAATTAATTAAAATTTTCTTTACAGGAAAGGCTCAAATGTAAAAGCATATTTTGCTTGGGCATTTTTGGATGATTTCGAATGGGATGCTGGCTTCACTGTTCGGTTTGGTCTCACTTTTATTGATTATAATGATAATTTAAAGAGATATCCAAAGAAGTCGGCTCTTTGGTTCCATCAATTTCTTAAGAAATAAACTTATATATTAGTAAGGAGAGTGTTTCCTTTCACTTTGAAATTTGAATAAAAGTATTGTTGATGTATCACTTTAATTATTGAAAATTTAATAAAATTCTCTCGCTTTGTTTGTGTGAGTAAAATAATCATTCATTTTTTTTCTTTCTAGTGTAATAACTAATTAAATAAATATTTATTAAAATTATACTCAAAGATAACTTGCTACAAAGATTGTTAGAATGACACTCATGTATTTTTATTCGGATTACAAAAAAAATTATCATTTTCTAGTGGCTCTTTGATGCACATGTTATCTGTGGTGCCACCGGACACCGCCCAATTCAAACAAGACATGGGTTGAGTGCTTTTTTTTATTATTATTTATATATGGAAAAAAAAAAGACATACAAGTCTTTGTAAATATGTCGCATATGATCATTTAAGGAATTAAAAATATTAACTGATTTTTATAACTTTGCTAATCTATTTTTTAAAAAATTATTTTTTTTTAATTTCATTTTACCTTTTCATGGCCATTTTGTGCTTAATTGGTGTACTGGGACAAACCATTTTGTGTTAGTTTTTCTGAGCGTTGCATGGGATTGTCTCCTCACCACTCAAGCTTATGGTGCCAATATGTATATCATTAAAAAAGGAGGAATATGTGTGTGTGTGTGTGTGTGAGAGAGAGAGAGAGAGAGAGAGAGAGAGAGAGAGAGAGAGAATTGTAATCATAATTTATTGAATAGAAAATTAATTAAAAAAGCAGCAGATGCGGTGGATGTGGTCAAGTAAGGATGCATGGTACGTGGTCTAGATGATCACTTCTTGAGATGTTGCGCACAAACTGATAGTAAATAGTTTATTAAGCTTGTCAAAAAATAATAATAAATTTATAATATAAATTTATTTATTTTAAATTTTGATGTGGTATATGAGTCTTGTAGAAGTTTAATAATATTGTTGGTAGATATATGCTTTCAATGCATGCATTATCATATTATAACATTACCCATCATTAATCACATATATTTTGACATGTTCGTTATCACATTATTCGTCATTGTTTGTTAGATAAAATCATTTATTTATTTATTAATTAAATTTGTAACTTAGAAGAAACATAAATAATCAATTAAGTGTTGGTTAAATCATTTTTTTTTCTTCTACTGTCATTATCTCTCAACTTTCATGAAAATGAAAAAAATAAAAAAATAAAAGTTATAAACTCAAACAATAAATTGATGTATATACATAAATATAAACAAATATTCATTACCTTTGAAGCCCGTGAATATATTTAGAATCAAGCAATAAAAAAAAAATAGCTCACTATAATAACAACATTGGTAAAAGGTGGAAAAAGGCCACCACCTATTTTGGGAAGGACAAGGTGTTACTGTTGATTGAAGGCCTTTCATCAATTATTGTGATATTTAATGGTTACCAACATCTACAAATATTGTAATAATAATCCCTTGACAGATCAAAGCAAACAATTAATACAAGCAGACAGTGTTGGCAGAAGAGTCTTCTAAATAATTTAAAAGCACATAAATTGAAGAAAGGACGCATCAGCACATGTACAAGTTGAATGTGACCATAAATCGTCTACAATCAATTGACTCTTGAGTCCCTGTGAATTTATTTATTTATTAAATTAATTATATTTTGAAATATAATTTTACCTTTTTTTTTATTTTTTTCACAATAAAATCACTCAACTGTGGACCTTAAACCGGTGAGAGAGACCCATATATAATAGAAGACTAGGCTTTTCTCTTTCCACATCTTCAGACGGTGGGAGCAGTTTTATATCATCTTTGTACTTTTTTTGTTTTTTATTGTTGTTTTTGTTTTGTTTACTTCTAGTGGATGTGTTGTTTTATTGTGCATTTTAATAATGTGGTTTATTCGTCTTTTCAAAAATAAAAATAAAAAATCATTCAATCTCTGTGAGTCACCCAGTGCTTACCTGACTTTATGTTAATTTACCAAGCTAATAGACTTGTTCTAATATCACATTGACATTGTAGTGAAATCAATGATGAATAAATTTAAAAACTAAAACATAGAAAAAAAATAGTTAATTAAAAAAAATAAGAAAATAATTTTTTAAAAATAAATAAGGGGTGATTTTGGCAAAAGATATTCAATTTGAAGAGATAACTGGAAAAAGAAGGCAAGCATTGCTCGTTATGTGTCTTGTTGTTCTCATAAATGAATGGACGTCTTCAATGTTTTTTAAGTTAAAGGCCTGTATGGCTTTGAATTTTATCCATTCTCTTAAATAGATAATAATAACCAATATAGAAGGCAAAAATGAAGGATTAATTTTGGACTTTTGAATTTATTTTAAAAATAATGATTGATCAAAAGGACAAAGTGAATACTAAAAAAATGCTAAAGAAAAAAAAGAGTGGAAATTGCCAAAATAACCCCCTAAGTTTCTAATATTTTCAAAAACACCCCATTAATTTGGGAATCCCTAAAAACCCCTTCCTTTTAAATACAATGAATTTGAAACCCCCAAGACGATTTAATGGAGTTAGTTTTAAATTTTTTTGGACGAAATTATCCTGCGTGGGTGAAGTTTTGGCAAGTGAGACGTGGTTTGACCATAACGCCTTTTGCTTTGAATAAATTTTTTCTCTTTAAGAGGAATAAGTTTTTCTTGGTTAATCCCCGGAGAAACAACAGTTATTGGTCCTGGGTTTCTTTTTCTCTCTTCATCTCTTCATCTCTTCAGCTTTTCTTTTTTCAAAGTTGTCGTTGCCTGGGCATCTTCTGTAGGATTGGACCACTACCTCGAAGGAGAACTCCCACTCAACTTGTCACACCCACCCCTTCTACCGAGGTAAATGTGGCACCCATCAGTTAAAATTCCCTTTTAACTGGAATCTGACACCCTGTTTTAAACAAAATCAGACATACAAATCACTATTTATAATTTCTCACCAAGTACAGGTTCAAATACATAAATACAATAAATATAATCACTCTAATTTGCATGTGTGCAACTGCTTACAAGATCAGCGACACCAATAACAAGAAAGAAAGAAAGAGGGACCCACTCAGCCTCCCGGACTCAACCCCTCGACTAGCTCTATACTCGATCGTGCAATCTAGGGTCCTCGCCTCCCGCATACTACAAAGACATTCAATATGGGTTTCAGAGTGGCTTAATAATTTCAAATACTAAAATACAGATCAGTATATAAAAGTATATAAATACCAACTTCTCAAATAATTTTCCAACTTTTCCAAAATAATGGAATTCTAGCAAAAATACATCTTTTAAAGAACTTTTCGAAACATAAACTCATCATAAATCAATATCAAATCAATTTTCTAAGAAAATCCAAATTGTTGTGAGAGATCGCCTCTTAAGAGCGGTACAATGGGCTTCGCCCCTCATCACAACCCAAAAATAACAAGTAATATAAAAAAATTCATTCTCAATTCCACGACCAAAAAACTCTCCCCACTCACCGCCGTCGCGACTAGGGTTAGGAGCCGCCAAGGTCTTCGCATTCTCGACGCTGGCCCACTCGGATCCCCATGTGCGACTGGGATCCCGATGTATAATCCAATCGTGGCTCTACGCTCCCACTCGATCCGGACAAATCAACACTCGAGTCCACCACGCCACCTCTAAAGGCCGCCCGGGGAACCCACTATCGGCAGTAGGTCGGGCCCTAGCCCGCCGTCACCATCCAAACCAATACGTAGATGCAAAGAATAATACAAACCAGTATAAATCATATCACATGGTCCTTATCCGTGATATTCACAGATGACGATACATCGACAATACCAAGAAAGTCCAACATAAAAATACCATTCCTATGCAAGGAATGAAAAACCGACCCTCCCACAAATATTGTTTCAGAAAACATTTTTAATACACGCATACGATTTCACAAATCATTCCAAATCAAAAGCATATATAACCATCCAAAAATAAATTCATGAACCGAATAATTAAATCACATATACATGTATTTATATTATTTATAAATCATGATAATTATATGAAATTGATGTATCAATACGATTGTCGTGAACATCAACGATAAATAAATATACGTATACTCCTCAACATTATACGCCTAATTAAACATGATAAAAAGAAATACTTAAACAATTATTTTCAAAATACTAGCCATTAAATAATTATTTCAAAATAATAATAATTAATCAATTATTTAAAATAATAGCCACTACTAACTCACCGGTGTCCTTGGGTTCCTTCTCAGACCCTGAACTCCCTTCCAAGACTGAACAACACCTAACAGAATAATATAATAAAAATAAATACCACATTTAAACTCAAAAGAAAATACAAAAAATAATAATCAACTCTCTATTCGGCCCACTCACTCCAATCGGTTAAAACACGACCTTGCATAATCCAACCGACCTTCAATTGTATTTAAACCAGCTCAATTTAGACTAAACACAGTTAAACCAATCTCAATTCCATTGAACCAAGCTCAATTGCACTGAACCAAACTCAATCAAACTGAACCAGCTTGAACCAACTCAATTCTTATTCAAAATCCATTGAACCAACTTGGTTCAGTCCAAAACCCTTAACCCAAATCAACTGAACCAAACCCAAACCATCTCAACTTGATTTGATCAAGCCCAACTCAACCAAATCAATTCAATTCAACCAATTCAATTCCAACTTGGTTTGATCCAACCAAATCAACTTGACTAACTCAACCCATTTCAATCTAACCATCATCATTAACACCTTAATCAACATCATCATCAATTTAATTAACTAAACCAAATTTTAATCTCGGGTGCTACAAGAAAGACATACGATGAAACCGAAAATCTCATCTCCATTTTCAGCTAATTTCCATCCCAAATACGGGTTTTCTCAAAACAATTTTCATACACTCATCATCTACAACAACATACCAAGTTTTTCTACTCAAATCCATCATTTTTCTTCATTAAATCCACCAAATACACACACACATACATTCAAGTATATAAATAAATAAATCATCAAAATACTTACCAAATAATACTTCATCCATTCTCCCTCCAAATACCAAACTTTATCTCTTCCAATTTCTCTCCAAATCTCACTAAAACTCTCAGCATCAGAAGAAACTAGTGGAGAGATTTAACAACACTCAAGCTCTAGATTTTTCTCTAACTTAAACTTTTCAAACTGAAATTCACTTTTTAGTCCCTCAAAACATAATTTCTTACAAAACAGTCTCGAAAAACTCATCAATGGTCCCCTGAATTATGAAATAGTATTCTCAAAAGGTCCTTAGAAACTATCCAATGGTCCCTGAAGTATAACACAATATTTCAAAAAGGTCCCCACCGCCTTACCTTTTCAGTCCTTGGTTTTCAAAAACATTTCATATCAATCCTTTTTTCTATTACTCTTTAACCAAAAAAATCTTTCATAAACTTTCACACTTAGGTCCTTGTTCTTTTCCACTTGGGGTTTCTCCACAAGGTTACTCGTAGAAAAATTCTTCATCAGAATCGTAGTAATACCATGAATATATTTTTCCAACGGTATCCAAAGGTTCGGGTATTACACAACTCTTGGCATTTCATTAGCTTTGCACCCAAGGTATTGAGGCGAGGTGGATCGCCGCTGAAGATGTCATGGGCTTCCTTTGTTTGATATTCCGTGGGTTTTTAGTTTGATTTCTAAAGTATTCTATTAGAAAGAGAAATTTTTCGGTTTCATGGTGTGATTATCGGACGATCTTGTAGTTTGTAGGGAGATTTTTCAGCAAGAGTTTTTGTTAGTTTTTTTCATTTTCGCTTTGTATACATAATCAAAAGCGATAATATTGTGTTGAAGGAGATTTTTCGATTGTTTTGCAATTTCATTGTGATGTCCGACTCGATCCACATTTGTCTAGGACGGTCAGGTTTAATTTTGAATGTAAATATTGTTATTTCTTTTTAACTATCGATTGTTCTATTTAAGTTTCAAAGTTTATGTTTAAATATCAATGTTTCTGTTTAACTACGACAGTTTCTATTTAAATTTCATCATTTCATTTTAAATTTGCATTTATTTACGAAAACGATTTTCATAAATAACAAGCAAAATGTACAATAATATGTGATAGATTATGGCAAACATATGTAACGAATATGAGTTATCATTTATGCTTAATTGGCGATAGTTTTTTTGCAAGATCTATGATTGTGTCCGCACTCGTGGTAGTGAAGTGAGTTTTTTAAATGGTTAGCGCCAACAAAACGTCAGTCCGACTACTGCAAACGACAAAAACTTCAAAAATGGTCTAACGAGTAAGGAAGGCCTACTAAATCGCTCGAGGTGGCCTTTCGAGGTGGACGGATCACGTCGTAGAATCCGAATACCTACTAAAAATCATTTCCGTTTAAACCGAAAACCGGATATATTTAAACGGGAGACATAACATTTTAAACAGAGACTTGATAAATTTAAACGGACACATTTATGCTTAAATAAAAACTAGTATAATTTTTAAACGGAAACAAGGACATGACAATAATAGTTGAGAAAAAAACATAAGTTTTAAGCGGAAACCCGGGATAATTAATCAATAATTAACTTAGTACAACTATGTTTATGTTTAAATATCATTGTTTCATTTTAAATTTGCGCTTTGTTTAGGAAAAATGATTTTTTCATAAATAACGAAAGCAAAATGTACAATAATATGCGATAGTTTGTGGCAAACATATGTAAATCGAATATGAGTTATCATTTATGCTTAGTTGACGATAGTTTTTTTGCAAGATCTACGATCGTGTCCGTGACTCGTGGTAGTGAAGTCGAGTTTTTTTAAATGGTTAGCGCCTACAAAACGTCTGTCCGACATGCAAACGACAAAACTTCAAAATGATCTAACGAGTAAGGAAGGCCTACTAAATTGTCAGGGTGGCCTTGAGGTGGGACGGATACGCTCGTAGAATCCGAATACCTACTAAAATCATTTCTGTTTAAACTGAAACTAAATATATTTAAATAGATACATAACATTTTAAACAGAGACTTGATAAATTTAAACGGAAACATTTATGCTTAAACAAAAAACTGTATAATTTTAAACGAAAACAAGGACATGACAATAATAGTTGAGAAAAAACATAAGTTTTAAACGGAAATTGGGATAATTAATCAATAATTAACTTGTACAACTATGTTTATGTTTAAATATCATTGTTTCATTTTAAATTTGCGTTTGTTTATGAAAATATACAATAATATGCGATAGTTTGTGGCAAACATATGTAACGAATATGAGTTATCATTTATGTTTAGTTGGCGATAGTTTTTTTGCAAGATCTACGATTGTGTCCGCACTCATGGTAGTGAAGTGAGTTTTTTAAATGGTTAGCGCCTACAAAACGTTGTCCGACTACGCAACGACAAAAACTTCAAAAATTATCTAACGAGTAAGGAAGGCCTACTAAATCGTCGGTGGTGGCCTTGAGGGTGGACTGGATACGCCGTAGAATCCGAATATCTACTAAAATCATTTCGCTTTAAACTTAAACCTGGATATATTTAAACAGAAACTTGATAATTTTAAACGGAAACATTTATGTTTAAACAAAAAACTGTATAATTTTAAACGGAAACAGGGACAGGACAAGGATAAAAGTCTTCCAAAGTTTGTTTCCGAAAATAAAAAAGAAATGTAAAAAATGTTAGACATGATGTGATTGGACGGTTTTTTTCCCACCATTTTTAAGGGCAATGATGAAATTTCACAACATGGAGCAAGTCCAAGTGATCTACAAGGGGTAAAAAGGAAGTAAAATGATAAAGGAAGGGTTGTCCGTGGTATTCATAACTTGCAGGGGTTGTTTGGGAAATTTCAAACAGTGTAGGGGGTAAATAGTAATTTTCCCTTACTTAAAAAGCTTGTAATTAGAAAATTTCTCTTTTTCACTTTTGAGCATATACATATATATCTTGATGAACTAGCTGCTTGATAGTTATCTCATGACTATTTTATTGATAGTCTTTGTCTTTTAAGACATGCACAATCAATTGTTATCGAGTGAATTTTCAACATTTCTTAAATATATAGGGGCAACCAAACACCTAAATTGTTTTACCGAGCTTATATTTATTATATATATGTCGATAATTTAGATCAACTTATTTATCAAAAAATTAAAAATTAAATAGGGCTAAATATAAATTATAGCAATTCATTGTTTTTAATGGATAAACCATAATTTATTAAATAAAAAAAAACAAGTATAAAAATTCAAAAAGAAACAAGCATAAGCCCAACAGGACAAGACAAACCACAACCAAACAAATTAAAAGACTATCATTATAATTGAAACTCTTTAACAACAATAGTTTATTGTGATTTCACGATTTTTTTTCTCACATTGTTTAACTTGATTTATTCTTATCTTCAACATTTGACAAACAAAAGCACAAATTTAAAAGTTGAGATATTAAGTAAGTATTTTTTTTTTCATGCATTTTACAAAAATATTAGAACCACTTGTTTTGCCCATCCTACTCAACACTTTAATGGATGCAACTAGACACTTACTTTTGTATATAATTTATGCTTTTTAAAAAAAAAAAATTCATGGACTCTTTAATTTGTATAATAAACTCTAACCGCAAAAAATGGTTTCATATCTTTGGCATCAAATTAATCAAATTTATAAAGTTATAGGACAAATTCCTGCATTACAAGCATAGTAGCCCAGGGAATACTCTAGATAGAGAATGGATTAAAAAAAAAAAATTCCTTTTAACTAATTTTTCCATATACTTTTTCAAAAAGTTGTCAAAACATTCGTTTTATACATATTTAGTGATTGAAAAAAAGAAAGCTTTCTGCATCAAATAAATTTGATAAATTTGTTTTAATATTATTTTCAAAATATTAATATCAACGGCAAAGCTATTTAATAGAGATAATAACATGAGTTCTCGTGTAACATATAGAGTTGTGTGAGAGTTTTAATTTTCATTGGAGGAAATAATTCATGGTAATATTGCACCCCCACTCACATGTACCCGTAAGGTAAATGACTGTTCAACGCAATAACTCACACGTGTATGTTTCTTCATAAGTTCATTCAAGATAATATCTCAGCCATGATAGAAATATTAATTTTATTTTTATCACTTTTGTCAAATAATATATATATATATTAATCTCCACCAAGCATATCCAACATGTCTAGCTTTGGCCCTCTTTATTATTATTATTATTATTATTATTATTATTATTTACTATCATTAGACCAACAAAAGGAATCCAGACCCAAAATTTACCTCCAATTTTTACATCATTTAATTCACTTAAGAACCGAATTCGGACAACATATATGTTTGCATTTATATAATATATATTTATATATGGTCACTCTGAACCTCAATAATTAATAATTAAATATAATAAAATTCAGTGAGTAGTCCCTTTCTTTTCTTTAATTATACTTTTCAGGAAAAGTAAGAAGCTCATGCCTAATATTTATCTTTGTGCGGCACTGAAAACTTATCCAACGAAAATGGGGAAAGAAAATGACAAGTCAAACAACAAGCTTGGACCAATACCATAATATTATATACAAATAAATAATTTGAAGAAAAATATATACAAATGATATTTCATTTTTTACTCAAATCAAAAGTCAAAAGTTTAAATCCTCTGAAAAATCAAAGATTCATAACTTGTTCATATATTTATCTTATATATATATGTATATACACAAATATATATATCATCAACTTGAAATGTTTTATCAATGATTTTTGTCACTATTTTTGATAAAAGTTGTCACTAATTAATCTGAGGAGATATGTGAGCTTAAGTGGAGGAATAAACAAAGAACAGGGTGAAGCATTACAATGACCTTATCAATGAGTTCATATCTAATGGTTATTAATTAATCATACATATAATGATACACCTCCATCATTTCCCTCGTTATTAAGGCTTAATTGTTTTAAATTTTTTTTTGTTAATTTAAGATTAAAACCCTTGGTGACATTCTGCTATTGGGATTCTTTACAAACGCTAGAAGATATTATATTTATTAAGAAGTAATAAATAAGCAAATATGTTTTTGAAATTTAATGTGGATATTATTTTTAATTTTTATTATGACACAGAGAAATTACAAATCCATATTAAATGAACAAGCATGTTTTTGAAAATTAATGTGGATATTATATTTATTTTAAATTTTTATTATGACATAGAGAAAATTACAAATCTGTATTAAATGAGCAAATATGTTTTTAAAAATTAATATGAATATTATATTTATTTTAAATTTTTATTATGACACAGAGAAAATTACAAATCCGTATTAAATGATAAAGCAAATATTTGTTTTTTGAAAATTAAGATATGTTTTTAAAAAAACATTTTTTTAAGTGTGCAATTGTGTTTTGAAAATTTTTCGTTTAAATTGCAGAGGAAAATGAAAACATGAGTGACAGAAATCTTATTTTTTTTATTTTATTTTTCATTTTGTATGTCTTGTAAATATAAGCCACATAAATCTTGAGGCACTTGGAAGTCAAAAGGCTTATTATTATTATTATTATTATTATTATTTTTATTTTTGATAAAGTGGGTAAACCATATTTATTAAATAAGCAAACAGAAACCGACCAAAGAATCTACCAAACAGTGCCAATAGCAATGCAACCACTAGGGGCTAAAATCACCGAAAAGAAAAAAAACAGAGTCCACTGGAAGTGGAACAACAAAAAAAGACACATACATAACAGGAAACCGCTCCTAGAGGAGAGAGGAAATCTCTAGGAGACCCAAAAGACAACACTGGGAAAAACTACCCCGCACTACACTCGAAACTCACGGGCTACTCAATGCACCGCTGCTGGGTTCTTCAAACTCCAGCCTTCTTTTGACTGAATGAACTGCCTCCTTTGGCTTTTGTCTCTTCTGATCAGGAGCTGCAGACAACTAAAGTAAAAAACATGTGAAAAATCTTAATGATCACAGAAAGAGAATAGCTAAAATAATAATCAAAGATTCTCCTATTTTTTTCAAGCCAAACAGTCTAAATTAAGATCATAATTTAAGTATCCCAGGTGACCCCTCCTCCTCTAAGGTTACTCCTTCAAGGACCCTACAAATTTGAAAGGGAGGAAGGAAGGTTTATTTGATTCTCTTATGTTTTTTAATTTTTTTCTAATGAGTTATTATTACACAAAAATCCAAAAAATAAATTAAATAAATAAAATTTATAAATAGTTTCAAACTAGTTTGACTATATATACTAAGACGATATATCAAAAAAATATTTTTTTTTAAAAAAAATACAAGCAAAGATGAAGTACAAATACAAACAACGTATCAATTAACAACCACCAAATCTACTATATTAACAATCCAATCTCCGTATCTGTTAGTCCCGCCGATGTGATTTGTGGTTTAAAAAACACTCAAAAACACTCAAAGAACAATCACACAAACCAAGCAAGAAGGAGACACACAAGATTGGTAACCTAGTTCAGCGTCCACTTACCTACGTCTGGGGGGCCAAGCCTAGAGATAAATAATTCACTAATAGAGGTGAAAATATATGAGTACAAACACTTGTCACTCACTCTCTCAACAATAAAGATCACTACCCTCTATAGATTGTCTAGTGCTCATACACTCTCCTCCACGAGTCACACTTACAATTTACGAGCAAGGTTGCTTATATAGACGCCTTAACGTCCCAAATATAGTACATACCTCTTTTAGAATCTCCGCGACTACTAATTTAAAAACCTTCCGAAATTAGCTGTTGCAACTCCTGTTGTAACATAAGTTGCAACATGGCCCTCACGGCTAACTTGACTGAGTTTTGGTTATGTTACGGACGACCTCAAGACCCATCAACCTCCCGGTCATGCTTAGTCCGAGTCGATACAGCCAAATCTCCCGATCCTAACTGCCGGCAACTAGCCTACCTTCTCAGTTTCTCATCACGCAGTCCCCTCACAAGGGGCTCATGTCCTTGTGCGTCTTCAGGGAACTTTCCAAATTTAGTCTTCAAAGATTCTCCAAACTTGATCTTCAATTCACCCAAGTTTGATCCTCAAATCTTCCAAAAATAGATCTTCAATCAATCAACTCAATCATGCCAACAATAGGCATGTCTTCAAATCTTCAATCATATCTTCAAATAGCCTTCATCCATATTTAGTCTTCAATCAAATCATCTAAATATGGTCTTGAATAACTCCACCAAGATCTTTAAGATATTTGCCTTGCAAGCCAAAATTTCTTGTCATGTCACCATGCTTTGCCACGGCACACAAGTTGCTACGTCATTTTGATTATGTGTCAAATCATGCAAATAATAATGCGGTTGCGCTAACAGCATCAATTAACAACCACCAAATCTACTATATTAACATCCAATCTCCTTAAACCAAGGATCAGTTAATATATTGATAGTCGGGTCCTATTAAAATTTATCATAAAAATGATAATAGGTCAAATCACAGGTTAATTTTTTATATCACTGATCATATCGAGCGCATCATTTTGGTTTGTTTCAGCTAGTAACATTAAAACACATTTCATTACAAGTCACTGGTGGATTAACATGTCATTAGTCGACGGGAGGCTTGCTGATTGGGTTTTTTCGGGCCGCCACGTCAGCAAATGACAATGTTAATCCACCGAGTGACTTGTTTGTGAAATGGTTAGCGACTTTTAGTGAAGCACTTTGAAACAAACCAAAAATTCAAAGTGAAAGAACCGATATTTCGACAAAGTTGAGTGATTTATCAAAAAAAATAACCTCAAATCACATGTGGAGATACATTTATGAGAGTGTGC